>NC_057937.1:55898843-56031343 GCF_018555375.3 Anguilla rostrata
TTTCTGTATTGCTATTTGCCTGTGTTTACATTCACACAGGCTAGGAATAAGCCAGTTAAACAGTTTCTTTTATGTTCTCACGATTTAAAAAAATAAAAATAAATAAAACAAGGATATTTATATTGTTGGAATTGGGCCTGAGATGAAAAATTGGACAGAAAGCAAAGAATTTTGCTTGGAAAAAACACATCTTTTGCTACCTGAACTGTGAAATCGAGTAACCTAAATTCAATTCCTCATTTCTTTTTACTGCCTCTTAGTAATTATGCTATTCTGTAAATGTTTATGATATCATACTCCTGAGTGATATTAATGTGCACAGCTGTATTATTATATAAATTGTAGCTTTTTATTTCTTACTTTTGATATTGTACTCCATACTTTTATGTACTTATTACCTTCGTAAATGATCCCAAGACACCACCCCCAAGCTGGCGAAGTTTTGAGTTCAAATCCATGTAATACTTCTCTTTGCCAGCAGGTTGTGCTGTAGTTACTGAAAATGAACTGAACACGTTCGTTTGCGCGGTATTCCCGTGCTGGGGGAAAATGCTTTCTGCATGAGACTTAAGCGCAGCTGGACCAAGGAATTCACGTCACATTTCAGTGTATGAGGGGCTGGGAGAGGCATGCGCTCTTACGGGGATGTAATCAGTGTTTTAGATATGAAGAACAGCCATGCATGTCACGGAAAAGCTAGTGGAATAGCTTTTAAAAAACTTTTTTTTTTTTTTTTTTTTTTTTTGAGATTTCAAATGATTTTGTTCTGAATTGCGGCTTAGGACTTAAAAAAAAAAAAAAAAAAATGCTGCCAATGGAATCAGGGGGAAGTGTGCCAGCCATGCCCAGGCCACCGTTAACCGCAGTCAAAAGGTCAGAAGGGCTCCCCCCCCCCCACCCCACCCCACCCCACATGACAGTCTTCCCACCAACATTCTCCCACGTTTTGGCTCGGAATGGCAGTGCCATCCAGTCGGGGGGGGGGGGGGTTTGGGGCTGGGCGGTCTGAAGTGGCAAACATCCGAAGGTGTCGGTGATCGAGGGCCAGTGGCGCACTGTCAGGGCACACGCCATCCGTGGGCAACCACAACACCTCGAACCCCCCCCCCCCCCCCCTTCCAGCCACATGGACTTACTTTTCGTTTCACCTGTCGCCGTGGGAGACGGATGTCGGTGTAGCACTGTGCTTGGAGGGGCCACGGAAACCCTGATGCTGGAGACCCCCCCGCCCCCCCGCCTCTTCCTCCTCTCCCGACCCTGTGACGCTGTGGATGGAGCCCTGTGATTTATGCATTCATAAATAAAAACAATAACTGCAATGATGATAACAATAAATATGGATATTGAAGCTACACTGTTTGAGGTCCAATAAGACTTTTCTTATGTATTTGTAGCAGTTTATACATATCTTTTTTTTCTTCCTTCAATAAACACTGACTCATCCCAACCTGTCTGTCCGTCTGTCTGTCTGTCTGTGATGAACAAATGTTTGTACGGGGGCAAATCCTTTCATTTGGGGTTCCATTGTGCATTGTGTCTCCGGATTTGGCTGCTGACTCAGCTGTTCTGTCACAGTGTATGAAAATGTACCCCAGTGATATTTATTCCCCCCTGATTTACAGAAATTTTAACATCAGATGAACTCATAGGAAATTATGTTTTTCTTTTCCACCAACTTCATCCGTATGTAATTGTTGCGAGCATCCATCATTTTAACGTGAAATCTTTTTCACATTGCTACCAAGTTTGGAATGAATTTTAGGCATTTTGGCCTTTACTCGTGATTCTATTCAGAATGGGTAGATAAGAGCACACGTTTGAGGATATGTCTCACCTTCCAGAGGTTGGGCACACACCTCTGCAGTGGCCAGTAAACCTGAACTAAAATTCACCCTGAGAGTCGACAGCTGGACAATGCTGGGTTCTCTTTTTGTGGAAAATGCAGGGCGTTGTGTGTGTGTGTGTGTGTGTGGGACTGTTTTTTGTGTTAGTGTGGACTGTGTGTTGGAGTGTGTGTGTGAGAGAGAGAGAGAGGGTGTGTGTGGGAGTGTTTGTTGTGTGTGTGTGTGTGTGTGTGAGAGAGAGAGAGAGAGAGAGAGGGTGTGTGTGTGTGTGTGTGTGTGGGAGTGTTTGTTGTGTGTGTGTGTGTGTGTGTGAGAGAGAGAGAGGGTGTGTGTGTGTGTGTGTGTGTGTGATTGTGTGTGGAGTGTGTGTGTGGGAGTGTGTGGAGTGTGTGTTGTGCATGTGTGTGTTGAGTGTGGGGGGGGGGGGGGCTGAAGTGGTGTACTTCGTTAACTGCAACTTAATTACCCCACTGAAAGGACTCCCAACAATATCTGCCCCTGGGGGGGCTTCTTTTCACCAGAGAATGGGAGGGGTTGGGGGGTTGGGGGGGGGGGGTGACCTAGGCCCCAGGGGGAAGACCAGAGAGACCTGCAAATAAACGCTGGTTGCCGTGGCGACGCCTCGCTTTGGGAGCGCTCCAGTCCGAAGGAGACCGGACTGGGCTGCGGGGCTGCCGTGAGGATGAGGAAGAGGCCAGTGGCGTCACCAGGGTTGGTGACACGCGGTGCGGGTGACCGTTGGTGTCACCCAATATTGTCGACAGGGGGGACGGGGGGAGCTGTTGGAAGTTCTCGACCGGGGAGGGGGAGGTCGGGGGGAGGGCAAGGAATTGCGTGTCATGCATTCAAACGACAAAGCGCTTCTTGTCACATTAATACCGCTAATTAAATCAACCAGCAGTAAACTGCATTGGAGAAATAGCTGTCTCAACGCATCGCTACACAAAACACTGCACAACAAAAAAAAATTTTGCCATTAATTTCAGTGACACCCCCCTGTGATGGTGTCACCCTGTGCTGTGCGCACCCCCCGCGCCCCCCTAGTGAAGCCTCTGGCTGAGGCCCGGGCATCGGAGCACCCAGCGAAAGGAGACCAGGAGACTATTGTCTACTCTGCAGCAGTAGCAGGAGGAACAGCGGCACGGAGTGAAGTGCTCCAATCACAGGGTGCTCGTTGGGCGCAAAAAACCCTTGACCTCGGGCCCCGACGGTTGTTCCGGGACCCCGGGGAGGTGCGTAGCCATGGCAACTGGGTTCCCCAGGCGTGCGTGCCGGCCCCGTCCAAACCGCTCAAACAGGTGTCGGGCTCTCCCCTCCGGACTCTGTGAGCGAATGGGCGCGGTGCAGCTGTCTGGCCCTCTGTCTGTTTCAAAAAATCAGCCCTTATCAAAAAACCGGAGGCATTCCAGAGCCTGTTCAAATATGTCATCTAAAGTCCGACTTTTTGTTTGTCATGCTTTTTTTTTTACTTCAGTGATTTTCTTTTTTTAGGTAATACTTGACGTCTGCAAAGAGATGTACAGGGAAAGAAATTAATGCACAAAATAAATGTATTGTTACACATTGCGGTGCTTTTACATATGCACACTGTGAATGTACTGGTGTACTGTGTACTGTTTTGGCCCTGTACTCCAGCACATTAGATGTGAACACACCAATGAATATGAGGTTAAAGTGCAGACTGGCAGCTTTAATTTGAGGGTATTTATAACCATATTGGGTGATTCATGTGGGAATTACAGCCCTTTTTATACGTACATATACTTTATATATATTTATATATGTCCTCCCCTTGGTTGTTGGTTCCCACGATCTGCATAGAACGCAGCGGGGCGGTTCATCACTTGAGAAGCTGGGTGGTGGTAAGGACCGCACTTGATCCTGACCCACCCTCCCTCGTCCCCCCTACCCTATCCCCCCCACAATGGCCGGTCACTTCGCCCTCCTCCAACTCTGCCCCGAAAACCCTGTAACCTTCTCCAGCCCCGGGAGCCTGGGAACCCATGGCAAGCCTGGGCCAGGGTCGACCGCAGGGGAACATAGACAAGGCCTCTAGTGTGATTTTACCTGGAACAGAGGCGAGCGTGTGATTTCACAGTAATACCAAGGGAAGTAGGTATAGTTGTGTACCCATAAACTCTCTTATTTCACAGCTCTTGTTAAAAAAATTTTTTTATTTTATTTTATTTTTTAATCAGGGGAAACTTGCAGGAGGGGTTTGATGTAATTATTCCCCTCAATCTTTATCCATAATAATCACAATCCTTAACTGTCATTCTTTTTGTCTTTCGCGAAGCCACACGCAAAAGTCAAAGAATGACTGTTATTTAAGGATTATGATTATTTTGGACAAAGCATATGAAATGCAAGAAGGTGCAGCCTTGAGTACACCCCGTGTACGCCAAGACAATTCTCAGTCTTGGACTTCAAGATTATTACAGAAGAGACTATAGTCAACAGTGTGGTTTGTTGATCAGTTTACTTTTTATCCTTTGTTATTCAGGAAAGAGCCAAATTTAGACTTCTTTTTAAGGGGGACGAGGCCAATCCCCTGATGAATAGGATTAATAGAACTTTTTCCATTTCCAATTTATTCATTTTTCCCCATCTGAATGCATTTAATATCCTTTGAATCAAAATTCTGATGGTTTGAATCCTGAGTGTAAGGCTACTATTTTGAACTTGAAAAAAGCAGCACTGATGAGATATTAAATGTTGAAAGGCCAACCACTATATCCTCTAAGAATTCTCTTTGTAATGTCAACATCTCATACACATCTGTAACGATCTAAGGCTAGTAACGCATTTACTTTTGAACACGTGCGAAACTGAAAAGCGCTGGCTAGTGGCTACAAAGGCTCGAAAATGTGACAGTCAGACAGACAAAGGTGAAAAGAGCAGGGAGAAAGGATGGCGCCACCACGTGACCTTTTGAGGTCAGAGGTCAGAATACGGGTGACCCGCACTACTGACGATAGCTTCTGGGAGGAAAACGCGCGAGCAATGTGCCAGCGCTGAGCTAATGCGCTCGAAACACGCGGAGAAAAACAGCAGCAGGTAGGGAACGGAAAATACTGCGGGGTTGCTGGCTGGTGTGAAAAGGCCTCTAAATGTTAACAGTCTGCACCTGTTCTGAGGCAGCGCTGTTTTTTTTTCCACGACAAGTGGACGGATATAACCGGTCCTCTCCACAGCAGCATAGTGGCGCGGTTTGGGTAACAAGTGCACGCATAGCGCTCATACGCAGTGTGTCAGCGAGCGGCAGGGGCGCGATATTTTTACACACCCCCGCTACACACTGTGGAAAATATTCCGCAAATCTGAGTCGCCGCAAGGCTGCTCGGAGGTCGTCCACAAAAATATCCCCGCAGGCAAGATAGCGGTGGCTGGATCGTATAAAAATAGTCACACTTTGTTTTTGACGCTGCTAAAAATGGTAGCAGGGATTGTATTACTGTGCCGCTACGCAATTGAGTAGTATTATAAACGTTATACTGTATTTATAGATCCAAATGTTTGTATTAATATCCATGCAGTAATGATTCCACTGTAGTTGATTATTTTTATTCCTGTACACTCATGGTGTGATAATGCTTCCATGGGAGCAGGTGGTTGAATGATTATGTAGTGATATGATATTAGCTATTCCCGTATAAATGTATTTGCACTGCCGGATTTTAACAAACTTTGACACACAGATTACAAATTATAAATAACTATTTTCTGGTACTGCCCGTAGGTTTTGTACCAATGGGACTGGTTTGATTATGTCCCCAGAATCCTAGTCTAGTCAAGTTTTTTCCAAGCACATTTATGGTCAAGTGGGATAGTAAAAATACTGATTCGAGTTTTCCTTTTTATCTGGAAAGTGTAAGAAATCAGATTTCAAGATTATGGCAAAAGTTTGGTATTTTTATGTGTATTTTTGTATATGCGTATATTTATATTGTTCTTTATTTGTACGACTGTTTCTTAAGTGGGTAGTGTACTCCAAAGGATGTACAAACTGTTAGATAAAGAACCACATGTTATGAACGTCATCGAACACCGTCATCAGTGTACTGAGTAGCAGTGGTGTCCAATCATGTGCCGACAGTATTCAGATTTTCATTCCAACCAATCGCTACACCTGCTGGTTTCACTGATGAACACACCTTCAACCTTCGGAGCGGAGGGAATTAATGAGCAAAATCAGCAGGTGAAGTGATTTGTTGCCATGAGAAAACTATACATTTTTGGCCCTCCTTGGCACATGATTGGGCACCGCTGCTCAATTCAAACTCTAATGTTCTTAGTTTTACTTCATTCAACGCCACTGAGGGGCGCATTAACTTGTCGCAGAGATTTTTGCGAGTTTCTCTTGCAGACCTCAGGACCATTGGCACTCAGTTTCGTGTAAATTTTGTGCCAGTCTTTCTAGCACATTTCGTTGTCTTTAAAATCTCTGCGTGGCTGATCGTGAAGTTGACGATGTCCTTGCAACTCGTGTTCAGCAACTCGTGTTCCTCTAAATTTATTTTCTGTCATGATGACGATGCTGCCACGGTCGTGTGTCTAGACGGGATTCGAGAGGTTTCAGGAAGTGGTGACCTCAGAAATTTTGACCTCATTTGTCAAACTATGAATAAATCCTTTGGGCTGAAATTTAGCCAAATAAAAGATGAGGAAACTACCGATAAAAGATGAGGAAACTAGTGACTTGGTTAGCTAGCTACTTACCTAGTGTTACTAGTTTCCCCATCTTCTATGGGTAGTTTCCTCAGTTTTCTTTTTTGGGGGGTTTGGAATATGGTGGAGGGTAGAGGGATGTATGGAATTTTTCCTAAAGGAATAGGTGCACAGGTGCTCTTTGGAATCGGAATGCTCGCTGGGGGGGGGACATGGGAAAGTTCTGTGGTTCCACTCCGCTGTGCCAGCGCCCGAGCTGGGGGGGGGGAGGGGGGGGTCTTAGCCCTGGCCAGCGCAGGCCTGCTGCGGTCAGGTTCAAAATAGCCCCCCAGGCCCTATTTTTGACCTGTCTGTTGCTGTAATGGGAATGGGCGAATGCCTTCCTCGCCCCGGCTACAGGATATTTTTAGGGGAAGGGGGTCTTTTGTAGGATCCAGGCGGCTAAAGTTAGGCGCCGCGGTGTCAGCTGACGCCCACGTCATGGCGAGTGGTGACCGGGGGGGGGGCGGGGAAAGATCCTCAGCTGGAAACCGGGACACGTTTTTTAATCCCTCGAACTCTCGGGCATGAGCGTCCATAACCTTATTATCTGTATTTTTGACATTAGCCTTAGCTGCAGTAGCCCCAGTGATATTGTGAGCTGTGGTGGGAATACCTGGGGTGTGGTTGGTGAGCATAGGCAGTGCTGGTGCTGCTGCTGCTAAGGGATGCCGGGGGGTGGGGGGAAGGGTGGGGGGGGTTTAATTTGGCAAGTCAGAAAGGTGAAGGATGGGCTCCACGGGCTCCGGCCTGATGCACTCTGGAATGCGCCCGTCATGTCACAGTTTACTCTCGCAGGGGGGCCCCGCCAAATCCCCCCCGGCACCCGCCGTCTATACCCTGGCCTCCTGAAGGCGCTGGCCCGCTGTCAGAGAGGATGAGCGCCGGCGGGGATTTCGGCTAAATGATGGCTCTCGCCACCGTTCCTCCCGGCTTAGGAAATATCCAGCAGCATTTCGCATCCCCCCCCCCCCCCCCGCCGCCCGCCGTTCGCGCACGTGTTTAATAATAGCCCGTACTTTCAGCCGCGTCTGCGCCGACGGAGCGGAGGAGATCAGTGGGCCGTTTCCACGGACACCCCTGTGATGCCGTTACTCGGCATTGGGATGTGTGCTGCTCGTTGGACGGGTTTGACGGGAGAAGCATCTCCCACCCGGCAGCAGCTGTCGGTCCTGCTTTTGTTCGCTGAAGGACTGGATGTGTGAGGGAAAATGACTACCCCTGCAAGGGAGGGGGGGGGGGGAGGGGCAGGGCAACTGGCCAGAATCGCTTAGCTCTCAGCACCCCGCCCCCCCTTTTCCCAGCCTTGTCCCCATCCCGTAAATCAGCCCGCAGAGTGGCTCCGACCTGCGCACGTCCCGGGGAGCTTTTTCGGCGGGAATGCCCGGCGCGGTTGGGATTGTGCTCTAGAGAAGGCGGTAAGTGGACGTGCGCGGGCGGGGCAGCGGAGAGGGTGCGCGGGACAGCGGAGCGGGGAGGGCTCAGCTGCCACCTTCCACTTGTGCTGAGTGACTGGAAAGTGTCCCCCCGCCACCCCCTCACACCCCAACACCACCACCTCCCCCCCCCCCCTTTTGGTCTGGCACGGTGCCACAGTGGCATGCAGCTGGCCACCCTCCACCTGCCGATAAACAGATATAGTTAATAAGAATTTTCCATGCACCGTGTCGGAAAAGGGAAACGCTGCAGTTTTATTTAGACTCATAAATCTCTTCCCTCCAGCTGCCCTAAGCAGACATGTTAATTAGCCTTGGGGGGGGGGGCGGGAATAAATAAATTAATAAATAAACAGCGGCAGTGTAATTTGGGATCTCCTGGAAGGGCTGTGGCTGGGGGAGGGAGGGAGGGGTGGTGGTGCGAGGAGGGGGGATTCCCAAACCTCAGCCTCACGTATTTTATTTTGTTCTTTTCTGCAACGTTTCCACCCTCGGTGGGGGACATGGTGCCACTGCCATCGTGACCCCAGATGCCTGGTGGTGGTGGGATCCCCTACAGGGCACAAGCCCATCTGCTGTCAATGTGTTCCTGTCAGTGGAGGCAGAAGACTCAAACTGCCGCTGCTGCTCTGCTCAAAGTAGGAAGGACTGTGCCTTACGAATACTTTTCATGAATTTATCCTTCCTGTCGACCCAAAGACTAAAATGTTCAATGTGAGACTCTGAGCTCCATCTTCGGTAAAGTTCATTGACTGCCCTTACAGCTGACCTGGCACACCAACTTGACATTTTAAAACCGAGGAATGTTCTCTAGAGAGTTCCCCCGAAGGACGATATGTGAAAACTTGTAAATGTCCTAAAGGACAAAAAAAATACAAACAGATTTGTGCTCTCGCTCTCTGCCACCACCTTCCTCTTTTCTTTTTTCTCTTGTTTTCATTTGAGGGGTCATATTCGTTCATGATCTGGTTTTGTTTTTCTTCAGTGATCCATGCCCTTTCTACTGGATGGGGGGGGGGGGGGGGGGGGGGTGTGGGGTGGTGGGGGGTGGGAGAAAACCGGTCATGTGCCAAGAATGAAATTGCTATTTTTAATCTCCATGATTGAAGTAACAGCTTACGTGACATGATGTGATGCAAACAGGAAGCCATTTAAAATCACCAGTTAAAATTGCATGGCAGGTGTCATTGAGGTTGAAATGCCCTCGTTGGCCAGGCGGCCATTTTATCATGTTCTGTCATTTGTTCACACTGGTACAGAAGTGAGCTTTAAAAACTCTTTCACAGGGCTCCCATAGGGCTTCAGAATCAGTCTGATATTCTGATGAATTAGGCCAGGACTATGTCTTATCACTCAACACCAGGCAAGGCTGCCAGACCTATTGTTTAGACCAGCCTTATTTATTTTTTTAATTTTAGCAAATTCCATGGGCTGCTCACATTTTTTTTCGACTGATTGTTTGTACGACATGGTTTCACTGATATCACCGGCAGCCCCAAGGCTCTCGAAAGCAAGAAGGCTGGTGAGCATCATCGAGAATACATCAGGCAGCGGCGTTTCAGAAGCAAGAAAATAGCACCGTTTAGCAAGAGGCACAGCGGCAGCCATGTTGTGCGTGGACAGAAACCAAGGGCACAGGCTACCGGGCACTGGCTGAGTGGAAAAGACAGTCCTGTAGCATAATGTAGCACGACATAACGAGGAGAACAGGCCATTCAGCCCAACGATGCTCGCCATATTCCTGCCACAAGAGTACCCGGTGCTGGCTTTACCTGCAAACTAGATGGCATCCAGCACCATGTGAAGCCTGGTCTTGAGAGCCCCCCAGTGTTTCTGCTTGTGCTACACGACCTGGCAAGCTGTTCCATGCAGTGACTACGCTCTGTGTGGAAAAACCACAGTGGCTGTGCAGTGGAGCCGGAGGGCACCTCGGTGGGCGTCAGTACGAGGCCCGGTCCAAATGCTCTGAAGTCCCCTTTGTCGCTTTGCTGATCCGACGCAAGTGGTTATAGACTCAGGGAGGTACGTTATATGACCAAAAAGCATCTGGACATCCCTTGGTCTGTGGCTGTTCTTCATGGTTCCAGTGAAGGCCAATCTTCATGCTACAGCGCACAACGGCATTCTAGACAATTATGTGCTTCCCCAACAGTTTGGGGAAGGCCCCTTCCTGTTTCAACACACAACGAGGTCCATGTAGAATTTTTTTGTCGAGAACAGTGTGGAAGAACTTGAATGGCCTGCACAGAACTCAACCCCATCCAGCACCTTTGGGATCAATTCGGAAAGCCAACTGCAAGCCAGGCCTAAATCGCCCAATCAGTGCCCAACCTCACTAATGCTCTTCTGGCTGAATGGAAGCAAATCCCAGCAGCAGTGCTCCCGAAAATCTAGTATATAAAGCCTTCCCAGAAGAGGGGAGGTTGTCACAGCAGCAAAGGGTGGATTAGGCAAAATGTGCAGAGTCATGCAAGGACCGTGTCCAAGCAGAACGTGAAGACACCATAGGAAAATATGCATTTATTATCCTTACAGTATATACACAATGCCATACAAAACAAATGAAGTCGTTGCAAAATGTAGAAATACACTTCAATGCAGATTCACAGGCTGAGCCGTGCAGAGCAGCTGAACGACCCTCCCTGGTGCCGCCCCTTCATTGGTGTACAGTTATAAAAGGGGCGGGGCCAGCGCGGTTGTCACGACAGCGGGCAGCAGCCGGCCTCCTCGTGCTTGGAGAGCAGGGATATCCGGGAGAAGGTCTTCGAGCAGCGCTTGCACTGGTACTTCTTGATGTCGGAGTGCGTCTGGAGGTGCGCGCGCAGGTTGGAGCGGTCCGCGAAGGCCCGGCTGCAGTGGGGGCAGGAGAACGGCTTCTCCCCTAAAAACAACAGAGGGCACAGACGGCGGGCATCAGCGCGCAGCAGCGGGCAGCTCGGAGCCAGCAAAGCCTACAGAAGAGGGTGGCCATGTAGCAGGTATGCCCTGAAGATGGCGGCTGCATTATTCTCAAGAGCAGAAAGTGCTCCACCACTATTAAGCAGACAAATATTTTTTTTTAAACTCAACTAAAATTAATAACATTTGGTATATTTTACTGTTCAGTGTGAAACTGGGTCACTACTTTATCAGATGCTCCACTGTGCAAGGTGACTGCATTGCTAAAATTACATTACATTACTTTACAGGCATTTAGCAGACGCTCTGATCCAGAGCGCCTTACACAACTCTCATTTTTACGAAGTAAACCTTTTTATGCAGCTGGATATTTTACTGAAGCGAGTCAGATTAAGGCACCTTACTCAGTGTTACAAACAGCAGCGCTCTACCTGGGAATCGAACCTGCAACCTTTAGGTCACATGCTCGGTTCCCCATCCATCATGGCGTACAAACTGTACACTGGGCGGAAGCTCTAAATCGGCTGTGGGTCTGCGCACGGGAACGCGCGCGCAGTCGTACCCGTGTGCGTGCGGATGTGTCCCTGCAGCAGCCAGGGCCGGGAGAAGGCCTTGCCGCAGAGCTTGCAGACGCAGGGCAGCGTGTGCGTGCGGATGTGCATCTTCAGCGCCCCCAGGCTCACGTACTCCTTGTCGCAGTACTTGCAGCTGAAGCAGCGGTGGCACTGCCACTCGCAGCGCAGCTGCCTGTGCTTGGCCAGGCCCGAGAAGGTGAAGTAGGCCCGGTGGCAGTCCAGGCACTCGAAGCGCTGCTGCCCGCCGGGCACCAGGCCCAGGAGGGGCGACGGGGCGGCGCCCCGCTCCAGCGCCAGCTCGGCGGCGTGGGCGGGGAGCCGGAAGGCGTGGGGCTCCAGGAGGCGGAGGGGCTCCAGGGCGGGGAGAGAGTCCCTGACGGGCGTGTTGTGGGCCACCAGCAGGGGGCGCCCCAGCTCTTGCCCCGGGCCCCCCCTCGGGGGAAAGTCCGTGCGCCACGGCTGCGCGTCCGTCAACGGGCCGCTGACAGAGGTCAGCTCCACCGAGGTTCTGGGCGCTGGGGCGACGAGGGGCGCCGGTCGCCACTCTCCCAGAATCTGGGGGGAGCTGGGGAGAGGGCAGGACATCTGAGAGAGGGGCAGGGGACCCGGCATGGATTCTTCCGGAGAGTGTGGAGTAAGGACGTCCTCTGTAGTAAAACACAAATTGTTTGCGCGTGTATGAAGTGTCTGCATCAGCTGTAATAAACACACTATTCACGCTCACAATGAGGCCAAATCAATGCAGCAGTGTCAGACTTGTAAAGGTCTTTTTAACACAGGTTACAAATTGTCTGAGGGCCAGGTGTGCAAATGACATTGAAGAAAATAATTAAAAATTAATAAGAAAAAGATTCTTGACCACTTATCCCCACAAGTGATGGACAATTTGGACTTCCAAAAATGCTGTGGCAGCTTTCAAACCATTAAAGATTATGCAGAGACATCTGGTAAAAGGGGAAATTGTAATGGTTCAGAAGATCAACGTAGAGGTTCTCCTGGACCTGCATTCAACTTTTTTATGATTATAAAAATGTAACTACTATTTTTAGATTGCAGAACTAAATTATATAGGCTTGTGTTCTCTAGGTGTCAGTGATAATGATGGACCACCAGAATATTCATGACCTCTCAGGGTCACTGTTAAAATAACATTTGCAGCTGAAAGCTGTGAGAACTATAATGCTGATAAGCATTCTTCAGCCTCATCAACAATAGTGGGAATTGAAAGTATTTGTGAAATTAGTGGATATTTCATTTCTGAAGTTTCATTGATGAATATTAACCCATGAAATATAGCGTTGTGTGTGTGTACGTTTGTGTGTATACAGTGCATTTATGCGCATAGAATTTCAAATAAAACAATATGACAAAGTGCAGACTTTCACATTTAATTTGAGTGTATATACATCCATATCAAGTGATCACTAGAAAATGTAGCCTCTGTATGGATTGTTCCTCAATTTTAGCCAGAAGCAATTGGACAAATTAACAATCTTACAGGTTGCAAATCCTTAACATCTGACGACTGCCTTAGGTTTGTGATCCATAGACATCGCCAAATGCAGAGTATCTTCCTGGGTGATGCTTTGCCAGGCCTGTACTGCAGCCATCTTCAGCTTCTGTTTTTTTTTTCTCCCATTTTCTCCCCAATTTAGTCGTTATACGAATTCCCCGTGTGTATCACATTCCTGGTCGATGCGCTATCCTCTGTCTGGGGAGGGTGTAGACTACCACATGCCTCCTCCGATACATGTGGAGTCGCCAGCTGCTTCTTTTCACCTGACAGCGAGGAGTTTCACTGGGAGAGCATAACACGTGCTGAGGTTCACGCTATCTCCCCCACATCCCCTCCCCGCTGAACAGGCGCCCCGACCAACCAGTAGGAGTCGCTAATGCAACGATCAGGACTCATACCCTCACCGGCTTCCCACCCACGAACACTGCCAATTGTGTTCGTAGGAACATCTGACCAAGCCTTGTCGCAGTGAAACGCATTTTCAACTGGATTCAGGTCAGGTGATCAACTTGGCGAGTCAATTCCACTTTTTAGTCCTGAAAATCTCCTTGGTTGGTTTAGCTGTATGTTTGATGGCCATTGTCCTGCTGCAAGGTGAAGCACTGTCCCATGAGTTTCGGGGCATTTGGTTGGATGTGAGCTGATAAGGCGTTTCTGTACACTTCAGAATTTATTCTGCTGCTGCAGTCAGCAGTCACAGCATCAACGAAGACAAGTGATCCAGTTCCAGGGGCAACCACACACACCCAAGCCACAACACTACCTTGCACCATGAGGTAGTATACCTTGGATTATGAGCAGTTCCTTTCTTTCCCTGTGCTTTCTTCTCATCATCACCTTGGTACAGGTTAACACTCATCTCATCAGTCTGTATGACTGTTCCAGAACTCTAGTAAAGTTCTTTTTCTTTTAAATGTTCTGTAAACTGTAACCTGACTGTTCTGCTCTTGAGGCTCACCAGTGGTTTGCATCATGCGGTGAACCCTCTGAGGTTAAGCTGGTGTAGTCTTCTCTTTGTGGTAGTCTTCGACACATCAATGCCTACATCCTGGAGAGTATTCTTGTTCTGTTCGACATTTGAAAAAAGTCGGGTTTTTCCATCACAAACGAAAAGATTCTTTGGTCATCCACTACAGTGATCTTCCGTGGTCTACCAGGTCTATTGCTATTGACTTCACCAGTGTTCTTGTTTCCTAACAATGTATTACAGCTGATTTTGTCTCTGATTGATTTATAAAATGGGGGAACTATGTAGAACAGGCACGGAACCGTCCAGACCCACGGCGCAACTCACTTCCGCAGACACATTTTAGCTGGCAACGCCTGCGCATGCATCCCACAAAACATCCCTGAAAGGTCGTCCGTGAGTGAGTGAGTGAGTGACCACAATTTGCCATGCTTAGCCCACAGCGGCAGTTCCTGCACGCCGTGGGAAAAAGGGCTGTAATTCCTACATGGTTCACCTGATATGGATGTAAACACCCTCAAAGTAAAACAGACAGTCTGCACTTTGCAATTATTCATCGTTTCATTTTAAATCAAAATGTGCTGGAGTAGGCTACAGAGCCAAAACGAAACTTTGTCACTGTCCAAATACTTATTGACTACATTATCATACATAATAACAATACTTTTAACTGTAATTACTTAATATTTAATTGTCAAGATAGTTGGTATTTATGGTCTGAGTATGTAGGTTTTGGGAGTTCAAATGTAATCACAAGGAAATTAACTTTGTCATGGTGTTATTTTAAATTCTTGCACCGCCGTGTTTTCCCGTCCGATTTTATAATGATCGCCGTAGTTCGTCAAGAAAGAACGAACTGTGGAGTAGCTCGCATAAAGGGATGCATTTGAACAAAAACGCGGATTTCAGGGAGATTTCCGAGTAAAAAGAAGCCTGGAAGGGCGCTGCATTGGCCTCTTCAACACGCTTAATAGGACCCTTCACATCCCAAAAGGAGGGACTAACAATAAGCCCCCCTTTTGTGTGGGAGATTTTGCACCTGCTAAACTCCAACCGTTTGCGGTATCCGTTGCAAAAAGTTTTTGTTTTCATCTTCATTATTTATTTTATCATTATTTACAGCGTTGCTTGGCAGCACTTTGGCTAACAGTCAAAGAAACGTGTTTTGTTAATGTGTGCGTGCTAATAAATAACAGATTTTCCATAATACGCGAAGGAGGTATTTTAACTTTAACATATTTAAACTTATGTCCTCCACAATATTTCTAAACAGTGACTACAAAGTAGACTTTATATTAGTTACTTGCTTCATACATAAAAACCGACCCCATACAAACTTTCCAGATGTTAACAGATTAAAGCACAATAAACGTACTCTTAAGAGAAATACAATAATTGTGAAATCATACACAATAACGCACACCAGTATTAGATTATGGATATAAGGGCTGATATCATGAAAAATACAGTAATAATCCGCTTAAAAAGTTATGTAGGCTACCTCTTTTCTTTGAATCCAGTTGACCGTAGTTTGTCTTCTTACTGAGGTATTTCTTCACCAAAAAGGACCGTGGCATCTTATAATATCTGTGAATCTCAGATGCGCGCACACTGTACGACCCTTAAGCAACGCAAGAATGTTAGCGTGAATGATCATAGGCAGGAGACCTGTTGAATAAATAGGGGAGTCTTGGAGGCTGTCTTTGCCGCACATTCTTCCGTGGAGTGGAGAGAGTCAGGTGCAGAGGGTCACTGCCAATTAGCATAGGCTCCCCGTCGGGCCAATTACAATGAAAGGACAAGTGGAAGAGGGCGGAGCCTCGCGCGGCTGTTTGCATACCCCAACAAAACAGGTGCATCGCGTCCTTTATCGCACAGGTGTAGTGGTTCAAGTTCGCCTTAGTTTTTTCATTCTTGTGAATTTATGGTGATTTTTCCCTCCTTATAATAGGCTAGTTCGTCGCCTATTTTCACCGTTCGTTTAGTCAAACCAAATCGACCAGTTCTAGTTCGGAATTTTAAAGTAGCCTAAGTGTTTATTTATTTTACGAATGAACACCAGTTGATTTAAATTAGTTGACTATTGGTCTACTACTTGAAACATAAAGGTGAAAATAGTAGCATATGCAATTTCACAGCTGGAAAAAAACTTTTCCATACTACTGCTAGAGTGAAAAACAGGAGCACCTACAATATTCGAAGTAGCAAACGCACCATTCTTTGGCCATACGAAAGCGGCTGACTTGAGGGAACTGGAGAGGGGGGCCCGCTTCTTTTTTTCTCGGTTTCTTTTTTTCCCCCCGCATGTCTCCCATTTAAAAGCTCCGAAAACAAACAGCATTCCAGGTCACTTTTCCATCCCGGCACAGAGTGTGTCCTTTTCAACGAACCCTGCTGAAAAGAACAGCTTTGCACAGTGGGCTAGAAGAGAGGAGGACGACGAGGAGGAGGAGGTTAGCAAAACAAGAAAACGGGCCCGGCCCAATTAACATGTGAATACGGAACCTAAAAGCAATGAAAAGCGGATTTCCTCTCAGTGCCAGCCGGGCAACATCCCCATTCTCTGCCGCGGGCAATATTGAATCTCAACACCAACCTCGAATGGCGCAAAAAGAATAGGAAAAAATGTGTGCGCGTATCATTAAACACGTGTGTATTTTTTTTTTTGTTTTTTTAAATGAATTTATTTTTAATATAGCACATCAACAATGCATGTTAAATCTGTTTAAAATGTGATATTTATATTTTACATCACCTGTCTATATATATATATATATATATATATATATATATATAATGAAATATGACCCAAACTCCAAATATTCCCCCAGGTTTTAAAATCGGAGACAGATCAATCTGGTTAAAGACACCTTGGCATGCCAGCAAAATAAAGCCCTCGGTTGTTTCCCGGAGGTGAAAGCAGTCCCCACTGAGTTGACAGCGCCCTCTGCTGTTGTGGAGAGGTCTCGTCTGGGTAGGTTTTTCACTGTTTTTGGACTTTACCATTAACGTGAGGCATAAACAGTTCCCACCGTCCCGCTGAACACCGAATTCTGATTTAGAGTCACTATTCCTGGGGGGAAATTCCCAGTCACAAGGACAAATCTCAGCTTAGTAGAAGCTTTTTACATAGCATGAATATCAAGATGAATGCAGAGAAATTTTCATTTTAGATTTATTCAAAAATATTTGTACATCTCCACTTCCACAAGTGCTAGTGGATAATTCTTGTTGCCTTGCATTCGGACAGCAACAACAATAATAATAGTAAGGCTGAAAAACTGTCAAGCGTTGAATGAACATTCTAACTCATTCTAAACAAAGTGATCCTTTTAAAAAACACAAAAACTAGCAAAATACAGGAACGTACTAAAACATCCAAAATGGTTTGTTTTTGTTTTTTTTTTTTTGTTTTTTTTCTTAAGTTTGCTTTTTTTGTGGTGCAAAACAGGAATTCTGAGAATCCATCTTGGAACAAATTACTGTACAAAAAGAATCTTATATACAGGTAAGGGTGGAACTGGCTAACTGGAGACCAGCAAAGGATTGGAGAGTAGAAGTTCATGTACAGAGCGTATTGCATCCTTTAATATTAACTTCCAAAAGCCTTGTTTCCTCTCATCCCTCACCCCCCACCCCCACCCCCACCCCGCAGCCAAAACTGAAGACCAAGCCCAGAGCTCATTCTCTTAATGGGTCACATATTGACGCACAAATAAAACCTTTCAACACATGCACAGAAAATGGGAGAGAACAAGGCCGTGTGCTTCAGACTCGAGCCTAAGCCCTGGGTTCAAACTAACAGACTGCAGTTTGACCTCAACTCGCCGTTCCTTCTGCCACTTTCACCACACTCCGCGTGTTTTGCGGTCGCTAACAGGGATGGACCAAAAAACATTTTCTTAAAAATATTTAAAAATCCAAATAAATTCCAAACAAATAACGGCAATTCAGAAGTTAAGGACACACCACTTTTTTGGTAAGATCAGATCCCAACCCATGTCCCAATTTGGCTTGAGTGTTGGGAACCAGGCGACTGGGCGAAGAGGATTTTAGTCTTCGCCGCCGCCGTACATGTCCGCCAGTTTCTTGAAGCGCGGCCCCCACTCGGCCAGGCAGTCGTAGTCCTGGTCCTCCCCCGAGCTGGAGGAGTTGAGGGAGCTGAGGGAGCCGGCCTCAGAGCCGCCTCCTTCGTAGTCGAACACCAGGAGGGAGTCGTACGGCGGGGCGGTGGGGTCTCCGTCCGCGGCCTTCAGATTCTGAAACGCACCAGAGGGGGAAGTTTAAAGGATTACAATGACATGGAATATACAATTAAGCTTCTTTTAAAAATAAAAAAAAATGTATTGCCTTTTTGGGACTCCACTTATCACTGAAAAAAATTGCACGCACACACACACACACATGACAAGAAGTATCTGGACACCCCTTGGTCTGGAGCTGTTTTTCATGGTTTGAGCTATGCCCTTTAGTTCCAGTGAAAGCAAATCTTAATGCTACAGCATACAATGACATTCTAGACGATTCTGTGCTTCCTCAACAGTATGGGGAAGGCCCTTTCCTGTTTCAGCATGACAATGCCACCTGGCACACAGCGAGGTCCATATAGAAATGATTTTGTCAAGAACGGTGTGGAAGAACGTGACTGGACTACACAGAGCCCTGACCTCAACCCCATCCAACACCTTTGGGATCAGTTGGAAAACCAACAGCAAGCCAGGCCTAATCGCCCAATCAGTGCCCGACCTCACAAATACTTTTCTGGCTAAATGGAAGCGAATCCCTGCAGCAATGCTCCAACATCTAGTGTAAACCCTTCCCAGAAGAGTAGAGGCTATTATAGCAGCAAAGGGTGGACCAACTCCATATTAATGCCCTTAATTTTGGATGAGATATTGGATGTCAGGTGTCCACATTCTTTTGGCCGTGTAGTGTACGTATACATGCGTGTGAGTATGCACAAATCTTTTTTTGGGTTTAATGCACATCCGTGATAGTGAATAATGAATCCACATTTCAGAACGTGCCAAACACCTTTCCTTGGAATTGTTTTTTCATCAAATTGCACAGAATTGCACAGGCATACAACAGAACTCACATCATCGATGAAGTTTCCAATATCCTCGGGGTTGGTGGGTCGGGTCCGGTACTGCGGAACAGGCAGGAACGTCGGGGCCACGTCATCCCGCATGACATCAGGTCGGTTATCCAGGCCTCTGTGCAGCTGGCTCAGGTCATAATCCTGGATGCAGGACAGGCAACAAGGTTTATTAAAATCCCACGTCCACAACGGAATGTGGCGGCAAAAAAACAAGACCAGGTCAAAACATAGTATATGGCTGGACTGGTGACCAATGGTGTAGCTTCATAACTCAGTGACTCAGTCACAGACATTTGCGTTTGTAGGGCTGGTACCCGCTGTTGCGGTCCAGACAAAAAAAGTACAAAACGTCCAATTACGAGAACCACCATTTCCCATGCAACGGCACAAAGATCACTAAAAGCCAGCGTTGGAATGTTCAAAACTAATCAGGCTGTAAAGGAAGAGGAAGGACAATAATGGCCTAGACTTTGCCATGGTCACCAGGATTTTCTCCTGACACTCGTGCTTAAACACCCACCTGGTCCTCCTCGCCGCCGCCCTCCTCGTCGTAGTAGTAGAGGTTGTCCCGAACGTCATTGTGGAGGAGAGGCTCCTCCTTCATCGGTCTGCTCCTTCTCCTCAAGAACATGAGGAGTAACAGCACCAGCACTGTGGGTCAGAGAGCATGCCGCCATTAACACCTCACAAACAAGCACATACAACACTAGCACTGCATACCACTATTAAAACCACACAAACAAGCACATACAGCACTAGCACTGCGTACCGCCATTAACACCTCACAAACAAGCAACACTAGCACTGCATACCACCATTAACACCTCACAAACAAGCACATACAACACTAGCACTGCATACCGCCATTAACACCTCACAAACAAACACATACAACACTAGCACTGCGTACCGCCATGAACACCACACAAACAAGCACATACAACACTAGCACTGCGTACCGCCATTAACACCTCACAAACAAGCACATACAACACTAGCACTGCATACCACCATTAACACCTCACAAACAAGCAACACTAGCACTGCATACCACCATTAACACCTCACAAACAAGCAACACTAGCACTGCACACCACCATTAACACCACACAGCAAACAAGCACATACAACACTACCATTGTGGGTCAGAGAGTATGCAAAAACTTCTGATGATTTCACTGAGCACTGACTAAGGGTGTTCCAAACACAACTGAAGAAGAAATAATAATACTACTGAATTACTCACGGAGTAAAAGCAAGATGGCTCCCAAAATTCCCAGAATTCCAGGCAGCCCTACACCCGCCACAGCCTTTGCGTTGCACGTGAAATCATCTCCTTTGCAGTCACACACTTTGGCTTGGACGGTGCTGTCCTGGTACAGGCCCTGGCTGTCATACACTCGGAGGATAACGTTGTAATCATTCTGTTCCAGGTGGGTCTTCAGTGCGAGTATTATGCCCGTCTCTGAAACGAATAAAAAACAACAGTTATGTTTTCTGTGATCGGTAGATGTGTGAATGTCATGGAAACGCTAAATTAAAAAGATGTCTTTGTTTTTATATAGCACCTTTCCTACATTGAAATACAGCTCAAAGAGCTGTCCAAACATCAAAAAATAGTGAAGTAAAACATAAAAATCAGCACAGACTGAGAAAACAAAATATATACAAAGTTAACATTAAAATAAAAGCGTATACCATTAGAACACTAAAACCAAAGTAAAAGAAAAAATACAAAAATAAATACCTATATTCGAGAAAACTTTTGCGCAGGCAGGCTAGCATAAGACTTGAGTGGTGGTGACATGGCATTCGTGGAATATGACCATTTGTTGTAGTTTCAACATCGAAACTTGCTTTATTAAAGCACATAACCTCTTCAAAATTCATGGCTGACATATTAAGGGGTCTTTTGTTCTACGACGTAAATTACAACCGATAGAACCTCAGCTATGATTTTCCAAGCTGTAATGTGCTTTAATAAAGATTATTGCAACTACAACAAACGGTCACATTCTGTGTACATCACATCGCCACCCCTCAAGTTTCATACTAGTCCACCTGCACAAGACTTTTCTCAGTTATACACAGTTGGTGTATTTCGGGTAGAAGTAGTTCTCAATGAAACTGAGCACAAATTAAGCTCTGTGGATGTTCGTGAGTAACCGTGGCATTACTGTATATCTGGAAAGAGACGCTCCCGTTGAGTTTTTATTATGTAAATATTAGGTGCATTGAGTGCCACAAAAATATGGGTCGATTGAGGTCCGTTGTATCAAGGTGAAGCGCATTTGGAAAAAGTCAAATCTCAGCAAAACTATTTGGACGAATAGATATTACTCTGGCTAACTGAAAGCAAACTTTAAGTAGGCCAGCAGCTGATGATCTACTGCAAGTGCTCATCTTGGAACAGACGACCAGAAATGTATGAAGGTGCTACACCTAAACGTGGTAAACATCTAAAAGCCTGTTCACCGGGCACAGCGAGGCTTACTTGTGCCGTTCATCCTAGCAGTCCAGTTGTTCTCGCTATCTCCCTGCAGTTCCGCACGGAAAGGGGCGGCGAAGCCCGGCCCGTCTCTGTCAGAGACGGACAGCGTCACGGGCTGAGATTCCTGGTTACAGATCGTAATCGTCCTCTCCTCGATTATGGGAGCGTTGTCATTTACATCTTCCAGCTCGATCAGCAGAGTCCCGGTTCCCGTCGCAGGGATATCATCTAAAAAATAATTAAGAAATGCCTTAGGCTCACAACTTTGAAGGGATAAAAGTAAGCAAGAATGGTACGAAAAAAGAAAAGACAATACCGTTATCAATGGCATTAATGAGGGCCCGGTATTTGCCCTCGATGACGAAGGGAGATTCTCTATCCATGAGGCTCCTGACTTTGATGAGTCCAGTCTCTCTATTGACATTGAGCCATCCAGCAGGATCATAGCCCGATTTATACCTTCAGGGAAACGGGTTGACATTCAGTTTCTTGTTTCCATTCTCTCTCAACCACTACATTGTATAAATTAATCCGCTACTGCACATGGATTTATTTAAGTTTAAGTCAATGGCTACAGTGCCATGAAAAATTAATTGTCCCCTTTCCCAGTTTCATTAAATAAATGAAACAATTTAAAAAATGTGTTTTGTTTACACTCAGGGTCCCTTTGTCTAACATTACATATTGTCTAAAGATCTGAAACCATTGTGACAAATGAGATTAGCATTAGAACATAGAATTGGATCTGCCCTGGTGTGAAAATTTTTTTTGTACATGTATGCTAATGAAGTACAGCTGCAGAAACAAATTAATGAACCTGATTCAGACAAGTCCATATGACAGTTGCCGTATTAAATGTGTTGTATTGCCAGAAACATTCCCTTACCACACTTTCTGATTTCTTGCCGTGTCAGGATCGGTTGCTGTATATGCAATAATGTCGGCCCCAACTTCCAGGTTCTCTGGTTTAATGACCACCCTCTCAGCTGGATTAAAGACTGGAGCCTCATTCACATCCTTCACATTCACAATAACTGTGGCAGTGGAGGTGGGCAGACGGGTGGCAAATGGGGCATCGTTCTCCACAGTGACCAACAAGGTGTAGTGTGCATTCTTCTCAAAATCAAGGCCCTGAATGGCGAGAGAAAACATGCAATTAATTTATAAATCATTTTAAACTTATAACAGTCTGGCAAAAGACTTGGTGCTGAATCAATATTGCATGGTTTAGAGACCCTTTGAGATGTTTTGTCTCCAGAACATGGATTGTTACCTTGACTGTAGTAATAATGCCCTCCAGCTTGCTGGGTCCAGTACTGACATTGAAGAAACCTCCATTGTTTCCCTCAATAATCCTGTACTTAGTTGTCCAGGCCGGTGTGTGAGGTTCATCCCCATCAGTCACTGGCATTTTCACCACCTCGGCACCCACTTCATTCTCAGGGACAGACACTGTGTACTGTGAAGGAGAACGTTTACAGTATGTGTGTTACACAAAGTATATGACCCAATTCAACTCAACAGCTGTTGAAGGATGCTTCTTAATCATAAAAAGAAACTGCACAGCTCACCACACTATGAATAGGAACAACTTGAATATCACTCAATGTAACTGAAAAGTACCAGTTAAAGGTCACTTACTGAACTCTGCACAAACTGAGGAGCGTTGTCATTGCTGTCGGTTACTGTGACGATTGCTGTGCAGGTGGTTGCGAGGCCTGTCCCCATCATATCAGCAGCTTGAATTATCAATGTGTATTTAGGGAAGTTCTGCAAAAGGAAACACAAAATAGTTTTACTATTTCTAACTGGATATATTCTTGTCTATTATGTCCATAATGTCTGTTTTTTTAATCATATACCTCTCTGTCCAGCCCATCTGTATTCAGTTGGATCCCTCCAGTCGAAGGGTTAATAAAGAACATATCTGCTTTTGGACTCTCTGGGTTTTGGGTCAGAAGTTTGTATCTAATGTCAGCATTCTCTGATCCTGGTTCATCTTTATCAATTGCAGTCACCTTCATGAATTGAAAACCTTAAGAGGGAAAATGAATGAACACAAATAAATATCAAAACAAAAAATATCATTTGATTCAACAGAGCACCACTGCGACTGTTTGTGATATTGCAACTTGGGCAGTCAACCCGGCTTGTGGATATCGATACTGCTCTCAAAGAATATGCTACTGTTATTATACCATACTGAATTTTCATATTTGCCATAAGATGAACGTACCTTTGGGGGATGATTCGGCTACGTCGCCCAGGAACGGATCCATGGTAAATTCGGGTCTGTTGTCGTTCTGATCGATCACATTGATGATAATGTCCATGGGATCCTCGGCCCGACTGGCACTGTCACCCAAAGCGACAGCGTGAGCCAAGAGCTAGAGAGGGGGAAGAGAGGAAAGAACACGGGCCTACAGTTACGGTTGGGACCTCTAATAAATCTCACAAAAAATAAAAATAAAGACTTGGCCATTGCTGATACTTGGTAATATCGTCTTGTTGCTGGAAAAACAAACTTACTTTATATTTATCATTCTTCTCTCGGTCCAAAGGCTGGGTGACACTGAGCCAGCCAGTATCCCTGTTAATGGTGAAAAGCCCAACAGGGGCCTCATCTGCCCCAGGCCCAGTGATGCTGTATTGCACCTTCACTTCCTTATCCCGGCTGGATCGGATCTGCAAATGCAAACGCAACCAGGCGTCACTGAATAAAACACGACTGAACTACTACCAAACTCAAAATTGGCAAAAACGCAGCCACGGGCACATACCTGCACCATGAGTTCTGGGAAGGGGCCTCTTCGATTTTCCGAGACGCTGATGGGGGGAATGACCCAGTCCCTCTTCCTCCTCTTCAGTCCTTTTGAAGAGTGTGGAAACACCAGCTGTGGCAGAGCTGCAGAGTGCTGAAGAAGGAAGGAACTATCAGAAATGCTTCCAGGATGTAGCCGTCGCCTTAGAAACCTTTACATCAGACACTATCCATTCTCCCCACATTGCACCGTTAAGCAGTACTGCAAAGGTATACTCGTTTCTCTCATTTTGAAGGGATTAAAAGATTTTTAAAATTTTATATAGGCCTATATATATATATATATAGATATACATATAAAGTACAACTCATTTTATTGATTGCTGCTTGGCTCTTTTCACTGATTATAATATTGAGCTTGTCATTGATAAGTTAAAGCTGCACAAGCTGCTTCCGAGCTCAGAGCGTGTTCATTTCACCGGCCGGTCCAGAACTCTGCGGCTCACATCTCCACGGTTCTGCTCAAAACCCGTACTAGGGTGCCCTGCCTGCATGCAACTTCCCCTTCCCAACAGCAGATGGCGCTGTGGTTCCCTACGGTAGCTTGCACAAGACAGGCCAATATTATATTACCTCTTCAGGAACGCCATCCACCTCACTGTGTTCGGATTGCTGGTGGTCATCGGTGTGGTGGTGGTGGTGTTTGTGTTCGTGGTGGTGAAGCTGGTGGTGGCCGCCGTGGCCGTGTTTGCGTACGTGCACCACTCGGACTGTGGCCGACCTGCTCTCGCTCTTGGAGCCCAAAATGGCGATCGTGAAATTCCTCTCTCCGCCGTGCAGCTCGACGGGCTTCTTCAGGCGCACTGTTCCGTCAGAGTCCACTTTAATGTGAGAATTAAGGCGGAATAAGACTTTCCTGTCGCCACCGCAGTCATCAAAGTGCACTGAAACAAGAGCAACGGGACATTACATTACAGGCATTTAGCGGACTTACACAACATTTACATAGCATTTTACATGGTAAACATTTATACAGCTGGATATAACCTGAAGCAATGCAGGTTGAGTACCTTGCTCAAGGGTACAACGGCAGTGTCCTACCCAGGAATCAAACCTATGACCTTCCGGTTACAAGTTCAGTTCCTTACCCACTGTGCCGCCAAATCAAACACTATCAACACACACCACGCTATCAATAGCAAAGAACATAAACATTATCATCATGTCAGAAAGGACTATAATTTTTTCATGCATTGAAAGCCATATTCTATTATTCAACAGAACAAATAATCACATATTTAATATTACTTTTTTACAATAATAATTGTAAAAAAAAAAAAACAATAAAAAAAACAGTAAAAATTGTATAAAAGCTGCTTTTAATGCTGTCCTTGTCACATCGTAGCAAATGCATGCACAATAAATACACCACCACACTGTTGTGTCACTTAAACCATGATGGAAATGCTTTGGACATGGTAACAATACGGCATTAAGCGCATTTGGAGTGCTTAAACAGGGAGGAACTGATTAGAGTGCTAGTGGTTTAAAAAAAAATACTGTGAATTAATAATGCCACTGTATGTTAGCAATGTAAAAGTAGAAAACTGCCTTTGAACGTGGTCTGCTACAATTAAGATGAATCACATTTCAAGGGCTAATTTTTTTTTTTTGTGGGTAAGGGTGCCCTTCCAGCAGGAAAACATTGTTTTCCTGGTTAAATGGATTGCATGTGCAACTGCACCCTTTACAAGGGGGAAGTGTAAGCAGAAACACCCCCCCCCCCCCGCAAAGAAATAAAAGCACTATCTTGGTGACCTTCAGACCCTGGTTTCTCCAAGGTCACAGCTTTCAAAAAATCTACATTGTATATGGTTTGCTTTTCAGGTGGGAGTTGTCAGAATGTCCCTCTTGAAAATATCAACTGAAGAAATGCAACGTAAACGTCAGTTAATTTAGTCTTTTTGTGCACATTACTCCACCCTCCTTCAACGAGGCCAGACTGAAAAGACTGAACCATCACAATAAGAGGCTTAAGCAAACAATGCGAATATGATCTCTTCCCTTCTTGGGACAGATGGAACAGACTACCCATTATATTCAAATAAAAAGAAAAAAAGAAGGTATAGGCAATCAGTTTGTTCATTGGGACTTCCTATTGCAGCGAGGAAAATATGTTTTAAACACAAAGCAAATTCATGACACCGACCAGACACACTTCGCAATCCATGTGTGAACAATAGGAACGTGGAAAGTACCCTTGTCACTGTGATGTTAAATTAGTTTCACGGAGGGAAGACCATGCCTCCAGTCTTTACCCTAATTAACGAATATAATTCCTTATACTATTTAATAAGGAAATTTTAAACCAGAAGTTATGAAGATATGAATGGGGGAAATTAAACTCTACAGAGAACAGGCAAGTATTAATTCCTGTCTTGTTGTTTTTAAAATTGACATGCATATTTTTTTAACTGAAATATTAAGTGACAATTTGTTAATTTACACAAGTAAAAACCAATGTGCTTGCATGATTGTACCAAAGATAAAAAAACAGGCAAACCAGCAAAACATTTTCATTTGTAGGACTAACGATTTATAAATTGGGTCCTCCTACACCAAAAAAAAAAAAAACAGCCAAGAAACAGCAAAGTCATTTCAGTACAGTCTATCCAAAAATTCCCTCCTTAGCCAGAGTAACGTGTGCGGTGGCACAAAATGGCTGCCATACTGTACATTCCCCAGGAGGGCACAATATACGGGGGGTGGGGGGGGGGGCAGTTAACCGCCTTGTCACTGGAAATGAAAGCCACTATGTAAAAGCAAATCGTGCTCATCCTCATAGGCAGTGCAGGTTCTGTCCTGTCCATTTCCTCTGACTGCACATATACCCATTAACCAATGGGCAAAGTCCATTTGAGCTCTTGTTCAGACAAAGTCAAATCCACGCATTAATCTGCAGTCTGTCCACTACTGTAATGAATTAAAAATTATTTTAGGGACAAATATCCTCAACTGACAGTGTCTGGTATTGGCACAAATCAAGTTTCACTTTCCATTCAACAAATACACTCAAACTACCCTCCACATGTTAAATCTAACAGCTGAGCTGGATAAAATAAGAACTGCAGTTCCTAGAAGTTTCGAAGCTCAGATTGGCTACAACCACACAGCCGACAGTCAAAAAGAATGTGAAAGTGAGGGAACAAAGGTTGCCAATTACCCAACCGGACAAAAAAAAAAAAGGAATAACAATCTAGTACAGGCCTATATTTTTTCCTCTCAAGGTCAAAACAACAGTGTCTAAAGAATAATATTTTTAATATAAGTTCAGTTCTTTTTTAAAAACGAAATTCGGTTTGACATACAAAATTCAACTCTGTGCAGCGGTTTCCAACAACCTCGTGAATTTTGGGTGCCATAACCCCCCCCCCAAGACCTCCTCCCGGCTTCCTTACGCCACACTCTTAAGTCAAAACCAGTTCTTCTCCCTCGGCAAGTACAAGCTTGAGCGTACACGCCCTGCTACGAAACGGACAGGAACTTGCAGCACAGCTCACGAATGACGTCACTCAGGCCAGCCGGCTGAACTACAATTCCTTCTTCCTGGTACACCTAGACACCACCTCACCCCTTCCAAAAAAGCGGAATAAAATCCGCTGAATTCACAAATAAGCAGGTGCTCTGAAACAAAAGACCCCACTTTGTGGTAGTTAAACGTTCTGCCAGAATGACTGACCTTCACATTCTGACCAAGGTGAGGCCCAGCGATAGCTGTGCGTTACCTGCAATGCTAACCGCCAAAAAGACAATGCAACTCAGAAGGGAACAAACAGCACAGTCAGGCATGTTTGCTGGCTAGGGAGAGGCCTATCTCCACAGCTGTGCTGGCAACAAACAGAGCTGCTTATCAAGAAGGGAGACAAGAGGTTGCTAATCATTAGGTCATGAGAATTAAAAAAGAAGTTTAATACAGCAGAAACTTGACATAAATAGACTTTTTATACAGTATACAAAATTGGAAACTGTGCAGCCAGGATCCTACAATTATATACTCGTAAAATTTAGTGGTCAACATTGCCGTCTGTATGCCATTAATTAAAAGGGAACAGGCTCAACGTAAATACCCTCCAGGTCAGGGTAGTGACAACAGTATTAACCGAAGGCAAGACCCGCAATTAAAACGGCTAACTTTTAAACACCTGTCCTGAATGTTTTGTCTAAATGCAGTCTGCACGCACACTGTCAACGGTCACATTATGGCAAATGGAGGCTGTCTGGAATATACACGAAACAAACATAGCCAAGCCGTCATTCGTAATTAAAGAAAGCCATCTACAGAGCAAACACCTTTGTACTACAATGCATTTCAGAATTTAAAAAAAACAACAAGTGGCGGGTAAACAACTGTGAGATTCGACGCTAGGTGACACCACGAAAACGCCCAACAAGTAATTTTCCAGAAGGGAGTTTCCTGGTGCGTTTTGAAGGCAGACAGGCTGAACTTAAAAAAAAAAATTTTTTTTGTAAAGTGTAATTGGGCGTTCTTACCTTTTCCTAGCCTCGTTCCCGTGTGAAGATGCCGTCTGTGCACTGAGAATTCAAAAACTTCTGAACCGAAACTTGGTTGGCATGGCACTCCCTCTTCACAAAATCCTGACCTGAACGCCTGAATTACGAAATAAATTAATGAAATTACACTCAGGTTTGTGGGAATAAAACTAGATCTGATATTCCAGAGCATTTAAAAAATATTTCTCTGGCAGGCAAGAGTAGCTCCATGTTTGCATTTGGGCTACAATATGCACTCCACGGATTTCAAAGACTTCAGCCGGATGGTAAGTTATGTGACCATTTGAAGTATGTATCTTTGATTATACAATAAATTTAATTGTCGATAAAACAAATTAATAATTAGTACGCTTTTAATTTCAAGACTGTATATAAGCAATTGTGTAAGCTGCTATCGCGATTCAACAATCTGAATAAAAAATAAACACAAGTTATGCGAAATCAATCAAATGTTTTACCGTAACCATGTATAACTACATTACTTCGTGACTCTATATGAATTCTTTCTAGATTTTCACCTGAGTGATCCAACACAATTTTTGTCTCTAAGGTACAGTATATATTTCGCATAGACCAAACGATTACTTAGAAATAATTGCGGAAAAAGTCTTACCTGTGCCAAGAGAAGGATTACTCCTAACTCTAAACTTCTTAGACGCCCCATCCGATTAAAATCCTTATCGTAAAGTCTCTATAAATGTAAAACGAATAAAAAGAATAAATCCGTTCCGCGTTGCTCTTCTCAACAGTATTCCCTTCTCGGAGGTGTTTTCGGTGTGCACAGCAGTTCTAATTAACCAAAGCAGGTAGTTTCGGGGGAAGTGCTGACGTCAGTGGGCAGGTGATTTCTCCAAGTATGGGCATGGATCCTTCTTATCCGCACGAACTGTATCAAGGTGATATCTTTGCTGTTAGGCGGGTCCTAATGCCAGCTGACGATTCCAGATCTGTGAATTCCCCTTCAGACAAAACTGGGAAAACATCAAAAGAGTTAGGAATTTGTACCTGTGTCTTAAACTGCATATAGATATCAGTTTACTCCTATTCAGTCATTAATATTCCATAAGTATTTTCATTTTTAATTCTCGCTTACAACGTTAACATCAATTACCAAGTCAAAATGACAACAATTGTCTTGTAGGAATTGGCACAGTCTCCATACAAAAGAAAGGCATTATATTGTCAGGAATAATTCTGTTACACAATGAAAAAATAAATAAATACATTTAAAAAAAACTCTGTATACCTACTATAATTGATAAAGAAGTTGCTCTGGTGTGAAAACTAATGGCTAGACAAGCCAGATGCTGTATTTCCTGTAGGAATTATTGAATGAAGACACATCTTTTGTACCTTTAATTTGGTCCATCCTAATGCAGCTCCATTTTTTACATTCTATGGCGGTCAACTCCTGTCTCCTAAGGATCTGTCTTTGCAGTGGCTCCAGAGGAGTGACTGTGCATCTTTAACAAGCCCCTCCCCCCACCCCTTACCCTTCATGGGTGAATCTGGACATCTCTTTAGTCTGTACACAAGCACTTCCACTTCAGATGTATCCACTCACTAATCATTACACCCTTCCAAACTACTTCCTTTTTTGCTACTGAGGTTCACAAAGGTGCCGTACGCCCAGTCTTACTGACCACGTCAGCAACGGCATACTGTTCGATCTGTGCGTAATCCCAAACTCTACTGAAAAACCAGTCAAAACAACCGATTAGCCAGGTCCACCACACCATGAGTATCTTGCCTTTTCTGTCAAATCAGTGATTATTTGCCACAGACTTCCCAAACTTGGGGCATTGGTCTACATCTTGGGGGGGGGGGGTTTCCACAGGTACCCGAAGGTGCTGCAGGGAGTCCCATGACAGCAGCCACAAGCACATTGATTTTTCTGACAGACCTAACCTAGCAAACTTCAAGCATGGAGTATTTTAAGAATGAACCAAGAGCACAGTTTTTTCCCCTAAATACGTGACGCACATGCCTGACTTGCTTTTAACTCCTACGAGTACTCCTACTGGTTAACAGCTGATACTTTAGCCCCGACCATTATGAGAAATCCATACAAAGCACCCATGCGATGTCGATACTGAAGTACATGGTGCTTACTCATCATTTGCGGGTTTCTTCTTACTTCCCGATTGGTAATTTAGATATAAATAATAAAACAGGGAGAAGGGAGTCAACGAGGGACAGCCCATCAGCGGTCTGTTTCAGTATTCAGAGCTCCTACAGGTAGTTAACAAAACAACAACAATAAAAAAGAAAGAAGAAAAAAAACAGTTCTGAATAGTACAGAGGGTGTGTAATCGTCTGGGTGTGTTTTCCTGGCATTGGTTGTACATGCATACCCTTAGGGTGATGTCAGTCATTATTCCTTAATGGTACTAAATGATCACCACCCACAGAGCACTGTCCACAGAGCACAAGAAGTGAGATCTGAACCCAATCAAGCATTTGAGAAAATTCTCGCATGACACCCGAGACACCATTTATATTGATGTGGTGGCACTTTTCTTGGTGTTTGCATTTTTAAAAGTTTTTTTTTTTGGTGACACTTTTTTGTATGCTACATGCACTGCACAATTAGTTACAACGGCAACCGCAAAACCAGTTTGGAGACAAATGGCAAAAATTTCACACAAGCAGACTTCCTGTTCTTTTCTCTTTTTTTTGTTTTGTTTTTTTTTAAAGAAGCTACACCGACACGTGTTATTCGCTCTCCGGAACCAACAGCATTTTCCTTTTGAGCCAGGCCCTTCCCAAGCGTCAGGAGGGGGAAGAGAACCGCGCACAAAACCGTGATGGAGCCTGATTCTGAAAATCAACTTTAATCGTTCTGCAGAGTCGAAACAAACAAGCGGCATTCCTCACAGGGACTTTGGGTTTCGGGATCTCACAAAAACCTCCTGCGGCTCTGTTAATCATTCATGGCTGCGTCCAGCTGCATCGATCCGTTCCTGCTAGGCCTTCTCCAAGCCAGCCCACATTAATGCGCAGTTTAGCGTAAGAGCCCGTCCCCCCCATTAGCCTTACAGTTCGGCCTGCGTTTACGGGCAGAGGAATTTACAGCCAGCGGTCAGATGTTAAAGAGGCACCGAGGGTGCTGCTGTATCAGAATATAGCCCAGGCTACGCATTCTGTTTCAGATGCTTTGCATGTATAAATTGGCCTTATAAGGGATGTCGACTCTGCTTCTGGTGTGTCCGATTTAACTCCGTCCCCAGGAGTTCATTTTAAGACTTGATAGATACTTGATTAAATACACATTAAGTTTTACGGTGCTCGTGTTGTTTTTACAGAGAACAGCTTGAGCTGTGTTGCCCTGTAAGTTCCTGTACAGCAAGTACGAGATGATCAGAAATGGAAAAAATGCAGCCATTATCGATTTGATCTGATTTCTGGTGCTAAATCAACCTATTAACAAAATACAGAAAGTAAACCAAAGCTATTGAAAATAAACAAAAACAGCACTTTGGCTCAATGCACTCACAGCATTTACTTGCACCTGCCTGTTACAGTGAAATGGCACCTTTTTCATTTGTAGTGGCACCATGCCTGAGGTAAGGCAATGGACTAGGTGGGTAGAATGCTGTGCTTGACAATGCATTGACCTGCTAGGGTTTATCGCTTCACAATCTTCAGTGTAGACCGGTAATATGAGTCTTACAATAAAAAGACAAAAACCTAGTAGATGCAGCTTCTTCCTTATTGTTATTCTGTTTTAAGGAGGGGTAATATCTCATTTATGGGTTACATTATTGATAGCTAATACATTTGTGGTACTAGAGTTACAATAAATAATATACCGTCTATGGCTGCACAGTTTTTGTTTTTAAGTTATTTAAGCGGTTGGCCCTATGCCTGTTCCTCCATCATTTTACGCGGCTATATTTTCATAATTATAAGTGGGATAACATAAAAAGTGTTTCTCAGACTGCTGGGTCTAGCTTATTTGAAGGTTGCAGGGTTTTTTTCCCATGATCAGGTATTACCTAACACGCATGCAAGTACCTACCTCACCCTGGGGCCTGTCAGCTCAAGAGAAGCCAAAGTTTAGGCAGACAGAGTGACTCTTCTACTCCTGAAAATCTATTTTCAGGACAAGCAAGCTAGCTACAATAATAATAACCACATATAAAAATAATAATAACCATTTATATTGCAGCCAAAGGGTATGTGAGCCCTAGACAAATGAGAATCCGGTAACAAGCATGTTGACGACAAATAAATTTATGTTTGAATGTAGCATGTCCAGCAAGCTAGTGCTCGTTTTTATATTTATTTTTTATAATAGTAGCTAGGTGTAGTTAGCTCATGTTTAAACTGGCATGAGAAAGGGTAAAATAAGCTAGCAACCTGGTGAACAAAATTATTTAAACTACATAATATTGTTTAATTAACTGAACACTCCTCACAATTTAACCAGCTAACATTAGCAAGCTAGCAGCTGGCAGTAATCAATGGGTGCAGTCGCCTGATAGTGAACCCAAACTACTTAAATAACCGGAGTAATATTTTAATTAGCGAGGTAATGTTACAGATTATAGATAGCCAGAATTATGCTAGAGCTGTGTTCAGTCACAGGTAACACATGAAAGGTAACAATGAAGGAAAAACAAAGTATAGTGAAAGCAGGTGCTTCCACACAGGTGTGGTTCCTGAGTTAATTAAGCAGTTAACATACCATGCTCATTGTTGGGTATAAAAATGGTGGGCAGACCATTTGCCCATTATTTTGGCTACACTGGCTAGAAGAAGAGATCAATTTTTTCTTAAATATCACGATGTTACCAATCAGTGGCACGTATGAATCAATTTCGATTTTCTGGCCAATGAGATGCCACTAGTTTTGCTTGCGACTACAGCAAACAAAGTCACACAGTTTTCACTGACAGAACTACATCTACTTTTGATCCATTATGTTGAAGCTGTAGTCAAGTTGTTCCCCTTTAGAGAACACAGTGCTAATTCAACATTATTTCCCTATTTTCAAGATTTCCGCTTAGCATTTTACGGATCAAACCAAACTTTCATGCAAACTCACAGAACATAATCTCATGACTTCCTTTTATAAATTAGGAGTAAAATGATCAGGCAATTTTCTGATCTTATCCTCGTTCTCTCCATCTCTCTCTCTCTCTCTCTCTCTCTCTCTCTTCTTTCTTTGTTCTGGATTGTCCAGAGATCTTTAGATTAACCTTACTCCCCAACCCACAGAACAGCAACCCTAATTGTGTTAGTCACAATTTGTGTCTGTTCTTGAATTCCCATTTTGAAATATAAAAAGCAGGCTGATATTGGCATAATGGAACTGCGTCATTTCGGAGGCTGGCTGACTTATGTGCCTGCTGTTTAGAGACATTCAGATAGACACTTAGTTGTTCTCTGAGGGAAAAAAATTTGGGGATATAACTGCCATCTGTGGCTTTAAAGTCACTGTGTCAAAGACATTTCCTTTAAATAAAAAATAAGCAGAGTTTGTGACCACTTCTGCTGCTGAGTTTCATACATGAAACGCACATATGCTGTGAAGTGGAATTTGTTTCACCATTAAGTTCAAACATTATTTTACGTAAGTAAAATTTTGGTTTTCAAATTGTCGAGAAAATTCATGCCCAAATCAGTTCAGTTCTCGTTTTAAGATCAAATGTATGCTGTCGTGGGAAAAACACATTCTTCAGGCGCCCACTTCAAAAGAACAACACACCCTATGCCTCCCCAGGACGTTCAAAAGGTCTGTCTGAAATTAAAGGAAGTCGCATTATGGCAAAACTGGGGAGTGTTTGTTTTGCATTCTTTTAGTATGGCTATCTTGGCTTGAACATTAACCTCACAGGACGGACGCAATAACTCGGTAAATCAACCACTGTATTTGCATATTCCTGCTGAGGGACTGTGGACTAGTCTGAGATTCTTTCCCAGGAAGGGCACGGTGACTACGGTACAGCAACTGGGTGATCAATTCAAGTAGTCGCAATTGAGTCATAACCTGTGCCTCATGATGTCACTACCACAAACCTTTACCCTGGTTGCTAAACTAAGAGACAGCTCCGCCTACTTTACGATCGGGGATTAATGGTAGGCTACTATTGATACTAACTGAAGAGTTAACGTTAACAGTTAACAGCTTTTTCGTCTGAGCTACTAGCTTTTCCCTTGCCCGCCTTCAGAAATCCTAGTTGTTAATAGGCTGTGGTGACATTTCACCATGATAGACAAACAGTTCAGTGACTTTGGTTCACTTAAGGTGTTAATGATGTCTCTGTGCCAGTCAGGCATTTAAACATGATCTACAGAAGGTAATAGGTAAAGTACTCACCCAGTCAATGGACTAACTTTTAAACTAATACTGTTGTGAGCAGATCCCCATTATGTATTTGCCAGGTGCAATAGAATTTGGTTGATATAGATAAATACAAAAGGGTGTTAGTGTCATATGCTGAACATATCATAAACATAAGGGTCAATAAAATACATTTTAACAGATGTGTTTCAACAGTGCCAATTTTTTCATATTTGTTTTCCAAACCATTTCCTCTCAAGTCTTTTGTCCCATAACCAAAACCCCTTAATAGCTTACCCTGACCTGGGGATATTATGGAAGATGGTTGCTTATTTTACCAACCTGCGCTCATTTAATCCCGCGCTTGGTTTCTCAATCTGAAAGTGAAAATGTAAGGCTGCGGAACGACTCATTCAGACGAGGCATCCCGTGCCAGTACTGTCTGCTGCCTGTAAGCTCCTAGGGCGTCGTCCAGAGTTTAGGAGGGTTCAGTTGGTTAAGGTGTTCCGTGTTTCATCGCTCTCTAGCGAATCCCCACCCCCCAGTGGTCAATCGGGGGCCCGTGGGCTGCGTGTTAAAGCCGCATATGAAAGGTCCTCCTCTGACTCCACTCTGTGGGGGCTTAGCTGTAGCCTGCAGTGTGACAGGAAGCGGACTGGTGACACCACGTTTTTCGTCGGACAACCGTGGATGTCTACATTCCCCAAAATCGGCACTGGGCTGCCGTTCCAGACAGTTGGGCATTCTAAAATAGGGTGGGAATTAGACATGCTCAGCATCCAAGCTGGGTGCCAAATTTATTTGTTTATTTATTTTTTCTTTTTAAAAAACAAAGAGAAAATGCATCCTAAAAATTCAAAAATGACAGTTTTTCTCCCAGATACAATAGCTATGTTTGTAACTTAAAACTCTTTTCAATTTTAGCATTCTGATCATGTTATTGTCTTATATTTGTGCTAACAGCACTGTGTAGTGCACCTGAAAGGTGCTAAACAAACTTATTATTTTTACCATCACCCGAATTTTAAAGCCATCTGGAATGCCCAAACACGGCTGTTCCATTGCCACCGCACCCTCCTCCAGTTTGGGCACACTAACACAGATGTCCAATGCAGTACATGCTGCCAGCCAACTGCCAATTTCCCACTCTGAAGCACAGCCGGCTGAGCTTCCTCAGCACCTGGGACCTGCAGTCTGCACAGGTGGATGGCAGTAAAATTTGAAAAACGCTCCTGGTCATCTTTGATCATTTTAAAGGAAACTTGTAACCACTAACCACAACCTGCACTTATACTAAAGGACAATTTTGTTTTGAATATCGGTGAAAATTGCTTTATTTTATTGGCAGTGATCTGCAAACATTTTACCGATGACATTTCTCATTTTTTTGAAAAAAAAAAAGAAGTAAAAAATAAGACATGGGGGTTACCCAGGCAACTTCAGCCCTGCCTTTCTGGGTGATGGTCTATCTCTAGAACAGCAAAGTCTTCAACACCCCATTTCTAGTTCCGGTGTCGTTGTGATATGACGACCTTTTATTGGATCACATGACTGTGTACTTTGAAACTTAGTTTTGCTCTTGCGTGTGTATATTTAGTTACGTTAGTTAACCCAGTAGCCTCGCTGGTAGCCTTGCAGTGCTAACTTTTTTAGCCTGCAGGCTAGGCAAGGGCGAGTATGTGAATAAGCACACGTTTGTGCGTTTCTAAAGTGCACAATCATGTGATAGTGTTATATCCAATAAGGGGTTGACGCATCACAATGACACTCGAAACAGGAAATAGGGCGTCGCAGATTTCGCGGGTGTTTAGTTTAGTTTATTTTAGTTTATAAGGATCCCCATTAGCTGTTACACATGGTAACAGCTACTCTTCCTGAGGTCCACATAGAACAATATACAAACAAACACACTCCCAGTCTTCACAGTTAAAATGGGAAATGTGATTCTCGTACACATTAGGCACTGACTCGCCTAGATGTGCTCAATGGGAGCCCAAATGGTTTCCTCTTAGTAACTTGTAATTTCTTGGAAACTCCAGGTTGAAGTAAGGTCAGATTCACTGGCCTCAGAATATGTGGTGACTGTACTGCAGGGGTGTTGTTTATGAGGGCTGATATTACAGGCCTAAATGATCTGTAAAATGGTCACTGAGTGAACAGCCCAGTTTCGATAAGGAAACAAAAGACCCATTTGTTTTTTCTCACCCCAGCGCAGCTTGCTTGCAAAAGATTATTTGCAGTGGTGTTTTTGCTACAGAAAAGCCCTGCAGCAAAACGAGTTTTTAGTCAAGGCCACTGTGACCACTGCTATGGAATGGAATGAAAATTTGTCATACATTAACCAGGGTAGATTTTTTTTCTTCTCAAAAGTGTTTCCTTGAGTTTTAACATATCAACAAATATTTGGTTTTGACATACCGGCTTAATCTTCGGTGTCAGGGTGCGCTTAGTTCACGGCATAATAATTTAAAACGTATTCAGTGTACTTTGAACAACTTTGTATTTGTTCTTGAATATTTGCAACGAAGTAACTCACGGTGTAACACTGTTAGCTCTCCCTTGATCTGTGCAAAGAGACTGTATTTTTCTTGTACCATTTTTCCAGGAACAAACCCAGGGGGCACAAATCTGGAATAAAACAGTGTGATGGTAGTGATCATGAATTATGTATACAGCTTAGTGTTCTGTGGTTCAAACAAAAGACTGTCTGCCTGTTGGGCGACAAAGGGAAACAGGGCTAGGTAGTGCTTAGTGGGGGGAAGGGTGCTTATTTGCGCATGGGAGATAACAGAGCTTTTATAGCACCATGAAAGCATGTTCCTGCAGGTTGGAGTCAGAGAGAGAGAGAGAGAGAGAGAGAGAGAGAGAGAGAGAGAGAGAGTGAAAAATGCTAGCTCCGTCCTAGTTTTCACCCACATCAAAGCAGGATTCTGTGACACTTGATAGACTTGACAGTCGGCTCATAGGTATCACACGGATTTAGTTTTAATTCTTTTTTTGGGGGGGGGGCGGGGGGGAAGGGGTCTGTTGAACATGTGTTCTGTACAGTATTCATGAAAACAGGCTTAAAGAGACCTTTTTCACTGCTGGTGTTCGGGAAGTGGACGCTGGCTTTTTTTTTTTTTTTAAGTTTTAATCAGTTCAGATTCATCCATTGGCTGTGCTGACTGACTGCCCTTTCTTGCCCTGTCCATCTTCTTAAAAGCCCATCAAGTGAGCGGAGGCACTCAGATGCTACCAACGCTTAAGGCTGCGTAAAGCCTTAAGATCGCATCGCGCTGCGGAATCATGTTTCCAAACAGTGGAAGCCATTCTTCTCCTCCCAGTTATCTGTCGAGCTAAGCCAGGAAATACGTGCTCGGATTTGTCCAGAAAGTCAGACTGGGCCACATTTCCCCGCGGCTTGGAGACAAGACCTGTCTTGTCTTGCTCCGGGTGTCGTCTCCAGGAATGTGAGCCGGACCTCTCGTCTGACACCCCGCCACTGAAGCCCCCAAAATCCCCCCACCCACCCAACCAACCAACTCGACCATGACATATCCTTAACTACTGGTCGGAGCATGCAGCACTAGAAGGATCTAAGCCATGCTTAACATTTGTTTAATCACATGACCAAATTTAAATTTAATTTCTAAAATCTCTGTCAATAATCTTGAAAATGTTTTATATACCGTACATTATGCTCATTAGAATGTAATTATTATTTGCAATCCATATTCTACTTGAAGCAGCTGAAGCAGCTGTTGGGATTGGCCTGAACAAATTTATCTTGGGACAGCTTTTATTTCCAGGCAAACTGAGAGATTTTATACCAGTTCAATGATGGTCTGCAACACTCGTGATATAGTCTACTGGTCTTACGGGTCTCTGTGTTTTGGATTTTGGAGAACGGGATCACGAAAGGACTTGGAAAACCCCTTGAACTGTATCTCAGTGTCCTTTGTAATCCTTCCTATACTGGCCTTTGGCCACCACCACCCCAGCCTGGTTTCTACTGTCTCAATGAGAGAGCCTCCAGGTTTGGCAGTTATCTTGACCGTCCAATTCCGCCAAAGCACCTGGGGGCCTCTTTCAACCCCCACGTCGGATGACGTTCACTGCAAAGAGCTGTGTGGCTGAAACTAATGAGTATGCTGAGGTGGGGGGGGGGGGCTCTCACAGCAGCTGAGAGGGTGGGGTCCTGTGTCAAGAAGTCACATGACTTAACATTCCAGGGAAGAGAGGATTTTGAGTTGTTTGGCGGGGCGGGGGCGCGCGGTGGGGGGGGGGGTGCAATGTCGTCTGTGCACATTGAGTCTCCTTACGCTGTTTACCGTGCCTCAGCATATCAGCATACTTGCAAGCTGTTTACAGAAAACAGCCTCTGTTCATACCGGCTTATTGTTGAGCAGAGAAGGAAAAGTTACTTTGGTAATAGATTTCCCAGGTGAACCACAGCGAGGTGAGGGTTGATCACTCACACCCCACCCCCACCCCCACCCCCTTAACCCTCCCCAACTCCCTCAAGGCAGGCTGTATTTAGCCCAGTGTTAATCAGCCACACCCATGCACATACATTTACTAACTGCTGTCACCATGTAATTATGGTGTTTAATGTAAATTGCAGTCATCTTGGTAATAACCTCATACCTTTATTATCCTTTGAAACGCAGCTGGTTTAAATACAACTTTAGCTATAACCCCTCTAGTCTCACGTTTTTTTTAAATGTATTTTTAACATAACCCCATAACCAAACCAAACATATTACTAAATAAAAAGGGCAACAAAATTATTTTTATTTGATTCACAACTAAACATTATAAAGGCTGTTTTTTTTTCTTCACTGCAAAACGCATGCCTCAGCAAGACATGACTCCTCAGCCCAGACACACTTCCATTCATATACGAGCTCTGTAGCTGTTAGGTGAAGGTAGGGCGCTGGTGGCGGGGGTGTTTGTTACTGCACAAATCTTCACGTTAGGAGACGGGGTATGGTTATAACCTGACACTGCCGTCTGCTCGGTTCTTCTCATAACAATGCGTGACTAATGCAAATGGGGGAGGGGGGGGGAGGGAGGAGCTGCAGCTATCTTGCCTCCATCCAAAACCAGTCTTTCAGGTCGGGACAAGCTCAAACTCACAGCGGCAAATGGCTGCGAGGCATCAAGCAAAACTCCGTTTCTGTGACAGCCGACGAGATCAGCGGAAATAGGGGCAAGTTGCATCAGCGCTAAGAGCTTTTCGCAATCGATGATCAGTGGAAAATATCCATCATGCCCTCAGTGGTGGTTTTATTCCTTTTGTATACTAGGCAATGAGCCACAGGCAGCAGTGCAGCTGGAGGTACACACACCTGGGGTGGAACGCAGAGACCTGAGAGGGAAATGCATTTCTACATTTCAGGACCACTGATCAGAAAGTCTGAGCAGAAGTTAGCAAAAGCAGGTGGACTCGTTTGCCCAACGTACGTCTACATTGTCCCTAGTAGGCTACTGACATTATCCCTGATCTAATTAATCCAGACAGGATTAATTCAAATTAATTAAAAACAGACGTAAAAAATGATATTTGCTGTACCCTGAATTTAATGTGTCATTAAAAAAAAAAAGGTAGGTCTTTGTTATGGCACTTTGGCTATTTATCTTTGAAACTTGTAGATCTATGGGTTTTCACCGTAATTTTATACCATGGCTCCAGGTAGTATATAAATAGCCCACATACCAGAGTCAGAGTCAATGGAACTCCATCAATCCTTCTCCATAGCTAGGAGAGTAAGACATGGAGACTCCCTCTCACCTTTCATTTTAGTTCTAAATATGGAACCACCGGCAAAAAGTATAAGAATATGGGAAAGTAATGTGGCAGTAAATACTAATGGTTAAATACATTAAATGCCCTGATACAAAGATGATGTCATGCTCTGTATAACATCCCCCAAGACATCATTGCCGCCATTAATGACACTAACAATAGCAGAATACAGAAACTCATCAGGTTCCAAATAAGTCAAAACACAGGGAAATGTGAAATGATGACTACTGGACGACTTATACTGCGAACAATAAAAACCGATACAGCTTAATTTTGGAACCAAATTAAAACCCGATATGTTGACACTTTAATTACCCAAAACATGAAACATACACTAACCGGCCACTTTATTAGGTACATCTATCTAGTACTGGCTAGGACCACCAACAAGTTGCTGGAAACATTCCTGAGGGATTTTGGTCCATGCTGACTCAATACCATCATACAATTACTGCAGATTTTGCATGTCTGCATGTGTGCTTTATATATTTATATTTATATACATTTATACTTCATTTTTATTTTTATACTTAATATTTATTCCCCGTTTGAAAGAACAGGCTATTTGCTTAAATAAGCAGGTCTAATAAAGAGTATTTATCAATTTCACTAATTTAACATACGTGTATCCTACTGGAAGGTTGTACTTCTCTCGTTCATATGGAGATTGTGAAGTATAAAATGAATTAATTCCCTTGGTTTTTTAAATTAATTTTTCAAACCATATCAATTTTAATTATAGCAGATACATATATGTAATTGTAAAAGCACACATTATTTCTCAATTCCTTTTATGGCATGGAAAGAAATGGTTAAAGATACAGGCAGTGTTCAGGAAACTACTCTGAAAGCATTGTTGTACAAACTACCAGTTACTTGACACTGAAAGTTGTTGAACTACAGCAATGCTACCCTAAAGAGAAGTGTAGCTTGCAAACTACAATTACACAAAAATGCAGTTCAACCAGTTTGTAAAAAAAGTTATCATTATCATGTTCTCCAGACATATTGAGCTATGCCTTTTTTTTGACACAGGAAGAACCAATATACAGCTCAGTGGGAAAATCAGCAATGTGTGGCAATGGGCCGTTGACTGTTAGCAACTATAGTGGAATGGAGCGCTTCTGACCAATCAGGATTGAGGGAAAGGAGAGGAGGCAGCATTTGGGCCCAAAGTACTTGGTAGTTCCTTAACTACAGCTCAAAGTGACAAAATGAACTACTACAACCACTACACAAATTTCAATGTAGTTGAACTACCAGTAAACCGCTGCAAAATGTAATTAAACTACCAGTTTAACAACATATAATTAACCTATTCCTCAACACTGGAAAAAGGAACACTAACACTACCAAACTGGATATCATGCATAATAAATCAGATCAATAATGGGCTGAATGACACAATTTTTACCAAATATAATTGTATGATTTTATTCCTCAAGTAAACTAACAGATAATTTTATACTAATTGTATAAGGCCCATACAAAACTACATGTTCTGATTTTAAGTATAAAAATAAAATAGTATATATATGCTTGGTAAAATATGTAAGTTTATATTACTCAAACAACCAAAAACTCTCCTTTCGGGAGAAAAGAAAAAACACCCCCAGAACTCAGAAGTACTATGACAAATATTTCTCCGGAACAGGTCATGTTAACTTGCTGTGAAGATGTAAAATAAATTGAGGCTTACACGCAGCAGGGGATATAGTTACTATCACCATAAATAGCCCGCAAATTATATTTATCTGTGAAATTAATTGGCCATGTAATTGTACTATGTACATTCACTTACCGTATTTACTGAAGTTTCTGGCATTGGTCTGTCTTCCTAACGGTTTTCTCCAGTAGGAGTTGATGTCTTCTGAATTCTGAAATTACATCGCTCAGGACGTGAATTAATGTTAGTGAAATTCATTAGCTTGCGCGTTAGTCAGTTTTGTTTACTTCCAGTAAAAAACGATAGTAAGCGATAACATATCTGTGATTTTTTATAACAAGAAAATCTGCTGTCAGATGTTAGTAACCGTTAGCAAATCACGACGGTTTGCTAGCTAGCTAACATTAGCTGACCGACTGGACTAGACTAAACTGATCTTAGACGACATTTTTAGTAACATTAGACTAGAGGCTACATAGCAAAGTAACTTGTGAAGCCCTCCCTTTAGCTCGTAAAGCAGTACTGTCTTACCCACTTTTACCACGTGTATGAGGTGTATCGGGTATTGGGTAAGTTAGCATTTGATAACATAGACTAGCTAGCCAACTTAGCTAACCTATACCAAAGCCACTAACTAACGTACCGTTTCTCAACCGATGTAACGTCACATTCGTGTTCTGTAATGTGCAAATTATGAGCTAGTCTTGCCACCTAACTACTCAACGTGCCACGTGAGATATCAGTATCCTGATGCACATAGATATGTTAGGTCACAAGTTTGTATTAGTTACTGTATTAGCTGTATGTTAATACTTTTGAGCCATCGTGGTTTTGTTTTAAACTATGCAGGGATCGCAGTTGACGTCAGTTTATAATGTACCACCAGGGGGACGTATGGAAGTAGAGTCTGTGGGTGATCTGGTCGCTCGTCATTAAATCCTGAAGCTAACCCAGCCACAGTAGTTGTAATGCAAGAATTTCAACAAGGAGTTATTTTTTGTTAATTAGATGCTTTTCATGTTTAGGGGGATTTTTTACCCTCTTAAGCCACATTATGTCAGAAATAGCCATGCATGCCTTGTAGAATAAATGTTCTCATTGTGCTGTATTGCAAACAATGACACAAAATAGGTCATTTTTAACGGATCACATTAAAGAGTGAGGTGAACGAATAGGCTTCTAATTAGGTTGTTGAACACTTGTGTTTACATTCTTTCATAATTTTTTCCCCTCTTAATCTCATTAACAGAGTGCAGGTATGGCTTAATTGTTATCATTTGCTTTGTGTTTGAATTCTTCATTAACTACGAAGTGGTTAGTTTCAGTTAGTAGCTATGTGTCCACACTTTGCCTATTGATTCACCTCAGTATTTAATTCGATCGGCTAGAGGATTTTGTTACCTCTTTGAATTAAAGTATTTGAAATACAGCAGAATAAACCAAATGTATGCAGAGGCCTTTTCTACTGAGATGTACATGTTACATTTTTACACACAATGAAGGCTTGCATCGTTCAATGTTGTAACACAACTTTACTTATTTTTAGAGGGTTATTTAAAAAAAACGCCATCCAAACTTTCTCAAACCCCAGCCCAGGTGACCTCACTGTGAAGAGTCATGGATGCAGAGATAGAAATGAGGTCAGAGTTCAGCTCTGTAACGCGCAAGAGCAGGAAGGTGGAGGTAAGGAACACCTCCGCGTTGCTTTGAGGAGGGAAATGACATTAGGCGTAAGGAACTGAGGCGTAGACCTCGGCAGATGCAGAGACCAGCCCAATCTGTGTCGAAGAGGTTTTTTTTTTTTTCTTCTTTTTCTTTTTTTTTTTTTTACAAAGTTGAATTTTCAGGATGTTCAGGGACATACAGATGAGTCTAGGTCATGAAAAAATAAAAAATGAATTAATTTTAGTCTTTTCAGTTACTGATATTTTATTCCATACTTGCATTACAAATGGTAAACTGTCAGTGTGGTTTTGATGTTTGTTACCAAAATCCAAAAGATGAGCTGTTTCTTGTTTCCATTTCTGATTCCAAAAGGAAAAGCAAATGGCCACACAGTGTACACACGCCCAATGAATTTCCTTTTAAATGTGACACCCAAACAACTCCTCTCCCTCTTATCTCCACAGAGCACTTAGAGATGCTTTTCCCACTATACATGAAGTGCTGAGTAGAGAATGCTCCTCAAGTTAAAATCAAATCACTGATCCGTAATTTACACATAAATTGTATAAAATGATGGATAATGATTGGTGTCGTGTTCTGAAAGTATTTCAACATTATGAGCAAAACAGCTTGCTGTGAAACCAGAAATGGATTATTCCTTTGAGTTGTCAGCAGTACTGCCGCTGTGTCAATGAATCAGATTATCTTGCTCTCCATAATAATAATGCTGATAATAATAATAATAATAATAATAATAATAATATTGCTTCTCATATCACGTGCAAGCAGTGGACTCATTTTCATTTCAGAATTTTGAGCACGTTGCAAAATAATGAGAAGATATTTTGGAGGTGTGTCTTTCTATAACTTATTGTGCAAAAAAACACAACAATTTCCCAGTCTTATTAATCCCAGTGTGTTGGCCAAAACCTCTGCTTTACAGACGACTTGTCGCTCATTTCCTTGAGGTGGGGCAATCCAAGGATTGTTCTGTGGCTTAAGTAGGCCCACGCCACCTAATGGAAATCGGTGGTATTCCAAATAAACGTGCAGATGAATCATTTTCTGTGGCACTGTTAAAAATCTTGATGGAAAGTTAACTACACTTTTTGTTGTGCAGGAATGCAAGTACAGTTCTGTCTGTGTACATGTAAATATTGACTCATTTAAGACAAAGGGTGTGTATTTAGCGCAGTTAAAATTTTTATTATTGCAATCAGGTATATTTGCCTCTTCAATAAATCCCAAAATTGTCTTAACCACCATTTGAGAGAGTCGTGTACTTGAAGTTTACCTTTTAAATGATATGCCTCCATTACAAAGACATTTTCTGTCTCTGTAAGCAATATTTAAAAGCAAAAGGGATGAAAGGTATGAAAAAATGACCTGCTTGGAGAGTACATACAGCTGTAGTCTATGTAATGTATAAGAAGATTCTGTGTATAGGTGTGGGCTATAACATTTTCATGTGGGGCTATTTTGTATGTGTATACATTTATAATACAATGATACATTTGACATAGTTATCTATACATAGATGTATAGTTTCAGAAAGGTCACATGAAAGGAAGATTTTCATCATTGCCACAACTGAGTGAAAGAATGAATGACTGAAAGGCTTGTGTTCATAGGAACGTCTGACCAAGCTGGAAGTACCGCTAATAGGGACTGAGCCCGGGTCTCTGAGGTGGTAGGCGAGTGCTTATACCTCTACACTACCCAGACAGCCCTGTTTATTTATTTTCATGGAGGCATTGCAAAACAAAAATGTGTTTTCGGTATATGTATATTTAAAAAAAATACAATGCTAATTTTTAAAAAAATGACGAAATAAGAAACTTTATTGAGGCAACGGTCTTAAGCTCCTTAAAGAGTGGGTTGTCGTTACCCGCTGCTCCTGTCGACGCAGTGACCTTGTGACGGAACGCGGGCAGGGGGCGTGGCCGTCGAACACACCCACACTACTCTACTGAGCAGCGTGTCAGTCACAGTGCTCCCAACTGCAGTACATGTCCGCCAGTTTCTTAAAAATATTTAAAAATCCAAATAAATTCCAAACAAATAACGGCAATTCAGAAGTTAAGGACACACCACTTTTTGGTAAGATCAGATCCCAACCCATGTCCCAATTTGGCTTGAGTGTTGGGAACCAGGCGACTGGGCGAAGAGGATTTTAGTCTTCGCCGCCGCCGTACATGTCCGCCAGTTTCTTGAAGCGCGGCCCCCACTTGTCCAGGCAGTCGTAGTCCTGGTCCTCCCCCGAGCTGGAGGAGTTGAGGGAGCTGAGGGAGCCGGCCTCAGAGCGGCCTCCTTCGTAGTCGAACACCAGGAGGGAGTCGTACGGCAGGGCGGTGGGGTCTCCGTCCGCGGCCTTCAGATTCTAAAACGCACCAGAGGGGGAAGTTTAAAGGATTACAATGACATGGAATATACAATTAAGCACTTTTTAAAAAATATATTGCCTTTCTGGGACTCCACTTATCACCGAAAAAATTGCACACACACACACACACACACACTACATGACCAAAAGTATCAGGAGACCCCTTGGTCTGGGGCTGTTATTCACAGTTTGAGCTAGTACGACATTCTAGACAATTCTGTGCTTCCCCAACAGTATGGGGAAGGCCCTTTCCTGTTTCAGCATGCCAATGCCACCTGGCACACAGCAAGGTCCATATAGAAATGGTTTTGTCAAGAACAGTGTGGAAGAACTTGATTGGACAGTATAGAGCCCTGACCTCAACCCCATCCAACACCTTTGGGATGCAGCAATGCTCCAACATCTAGTATAAGGCCTTCCCAGAAGAGTAGAGGCTATTATAGCAGCAAAGGGTGGACCAACTCCATATTAATGCCAATAATTTTGGATGAGATATTGGATGTCAGGTGTCCACATTCTTTTGGCCGTGTAGTGTACATATACGTGGTGTGAGTATATGCAAATCTTTAATTTTTCTGGGTTTAATGCACATCCGTGATAGTGGATCCACGAACATACCAAACACCTTTTCTTGGAATGTTTTTTTTTTTAATTCATAAAATTGGACAGAAAGCCCGGCATACAACAGAACTCACATCATCGATGAAGTTTCCAATATCCTCGGGGTTGGTGGGTCGGGTCCGGTACTGCGGAACAGGCAGGAACGTCGGGGCCACGTCATCCCGCATGACATCAGGTCTGTTATCCAGGCCTCTGTGCAGCTGGCTCAGGTCATAATCCTGGATGCAGGACAGGCAACAAGGTTTATTAAAATCCCACGTCCACAGCGGAATGTGGCGGAAAAAAAATGAAATAAAAAAGTACAAAACTTCCAATTACGAGAACCACCGTTTCTATGTAACGGAACAAAGATCACTAAAAGCCAGCGTGGAAATGTTCAAAACAAATCAGACTGAAAGGGAGAGAAAGGACAATAATGGCCTAGACTTTGCCATGGTCACCAGGTTTTTCTCCTGACACTCATGCTTAAACACCCACCTGGTCCTCCTCGCCGCCGCCCTCCTCGTCGTAGTAGTAGAGGTTGCCCCGAACATCATCGTGGAGGAGAGGCTCTTCCTTCATCGGTCTGCTCCTTCTCCTCAAGAACATGAGGAGTAACAGCACCAGCACTGTGGGTCAGAGAGCATGCAACCATCAACACCTCACAAACAAGCACATACAACACTAACACTGCATACCGCCATTAACACCACACAAACAAGCACATACAACACTAGCACTGCGTCCCGCATTAACACCACACAAACAGCACATACTACACTAGCACTGCGTACGCCATTAACACCACACAAACAAGTACATACAACACTAGCACTGCACACGCCATTAACACCTCACAAACAAGCACATACAACCCTAGCACTGCACACCGTCATTAACACCACACAAACAAGTACATACAACACTAGCACTGCACACCGCCATTAACACCACACAAACAAGCAACACTAGCACTGCGTACCGCCATGAACACCACACACACAAGCAACACTAGCGCTGCATACCGCCATTAACACCACACAAACAAACACATACAACACTAGCACTGCATACTGCCATTAACACCTCACAAACAAACACATACAACACTAGCACTGCATACCGCCATTAACACCACACAAACAAACACATATAACACTAGCACTGCGTACCGCCATTAACACCTCACAAACAAGCAACACTAGCAATGCATACCGCCATTAACACCTCACAAACAAGCAACACTAGCACTGCATACCGCCATTAACACCTCACAAACAAGCAACACTAGCACTGCATACCGCCATTAACACCACACAAACAAGCAACACTAGCACTGCATACCGCCATTAACACCTCACAAACAAGCAACACTAGCACTGCGTACCGCCATTAACACCACACAAACAAGCACATACAACACTAGCACTGCATACCGCCATTAACATCACACAAACAAGCACATACAACACTAGCACTGCATACCACCATTAACACCTCACAAACAAACACATACAACACTAGCACTGCATACCGCCATTAACACCACACAAACAAGCACATACAACACTAGCACTGCATACCGCCATTAACACCTCACAAACAAACACATACAACACTAGCACTGCATACCGCCATTAACACCTCACAAACAAGCAACACTAGCACTGCAGACCGCCATTAACACCACACAAACAAACACATACAACACTAGCACTGCACACCACCATTAACACCACACAAACAAGCACATACAACACTAGCACTGCATACCGCCATTAACACCTGACAAACAAGCAACACTAGCACTGCGTACCGCCATTAACACCTCACAAACAAACACATACAACACTAGCACTGCATACCGCCATTAACACCACACAAACAAGCACATACAACACTAGCCCTGCATACCGCCATTAACACCTCACAAACAAACACATACAACACTAGCACTGCATACCGCCATTAACACCTCACAAACAAACACATATAACACTAGCACTGCATACCGCCATTAACACCTCACAAACAAGCACATACAAAACTAGCACTGCATACCGCCATTAACACCTCACAAACAAGCAACACTAGCACTGCATACCGCCATTAACACCACACAAACAAGCACATACAACACTAGCATTGCGTACCGCCATTAACACCACACAAACGAACACATACAACACTAGCACTGCCACCCCATTAACACCACAAACAAGCACATACAACACTAGCACTGCATACCACCATTAACACCACACAAACAAGCACATACAACACTAGCACTGCATACCGCCATTAACACCACACAAACAAGCACATACAACACTAGCACTGCATACGCATTACACACACAAACACATACGACACTAGCACTGCACACCACCATTAACACCACACAGCAAACAAGCACATACAACACTAGCACTGCACACCACCATTAACACCACACAGCAAACAAGCACATACAACACTAGCACTGCATACTGCCATTAACACCAAACAAACAAGCACATATAACACTATCATTGTGGGTCAGAGAGTATGCAATAACTTATGATGATTTCACTGAGCACTGACTAAGGGTGTTCCAAACACAACTGAAGAAGAAATAATAATACTACTGAATTACTCACGGAGTAAAAGCAGGATGGCTCCCAAAATTCCCAGAATTCCAAGCATCCCTACACCCACCACACGCTTTTTGCATGTGAAATCGTCTCCTTTGCAGTCACACACTTTGGCTTGGACAGTGCTGTTCTGGAACAGGCCCTGGTTGTCATACACTCGGAGGATAACGTTGTAATCATTCTGTTCCAGGTGGGTCTTCAGTGCGAGTATTATGCCCGTCTCTGAAACGAATAAAAAACAACAGTTGTGTTTTCTGTGATCGGTATATGTGTGAATGTCATGAAAACGCTAAATTAAAAAGATGTCTTTGTTTTTATATAGCACCTTTCCTACATTGAAATGCAGATCAAAGAGCTCTCCAAAAATCAAAAAACAGTGAAGTAAAACATGAAAAAACAGCACAGACCGAGAAAACAAAATATATACAAAGTTAACATTAAAATAAAAGCGTATACCAGCGTAAAAGAAAAAATAAATACCTATATCCGAGCAAAGTTTTGCGCAGGCAGGCTAGCATAAGACTTGAGTGGTGGTGACATGGCATTCGTGGAATATGACCATTTGTTGTAGTTTCAACATGGCAACTTGCTTTATTAAAGCACATAACCTCTTCAAAATTCATGGCTGACATATTAAGGGGTCTTTTGTTCTACGACGTAAATTACAACCGATAGCATCTCAGCTATGATTTTCGAAGCTGTAATGTGCTTTAATAAAGATGCTACCAAGTTGCTGTATTGCAACTACAACAAACGGTCACATTCTGTGTACATCACATCACCACCCCTCAAGTTTCATACTAGTCCACCTGCACAAGACTTTTCTCAGATATACACAGTTGATGTATTTCGGGTAGAAGTAGTTCTCAATGAAACTGAGCACAAATTAAGCTCTGTGGATGTTCGTGAGTAACCGTGGCATTACTGTATATCTGGAAAGAGACGCTTCCGTTGAGTTTTTATTATGTAAATATTAGGTGCATTGAGTGCCACAAAAATATGGGTCGATTGAGGTCCGTTGTATCAAGGTGAAGCGCATTTGGAAAAAGTCAAATCTCAGCAAAACTATTTGGACGAATAGATATTACTCTGGCTAACTGAAAGCAAACTTTAATTGGATTTTTTGGGTGAACTGCCCCTTTAAGTAGGCCAGCACTTGATGATCTACTGCAAGTGCTCGTCTTGGAGGCGACAATCAGCAATGTATGATGGTGCTACACCTAAATGTGGTAAACATCTAAAAGCCTGTCCACCGGGCACAGCGAGGCTTACTTGTGCCGTTCATCCTAACAGTCCAGTGGTTCCCGCTGTCTCCCTGCAGTTCCGCACGGAAAGGGGCGGCGAAGCCCGGCCCGTCTCTGTCAGAGACGGACAGCGTCACGGGCTGAGATTCCTGGTTACAGATCGTAATCGTGCTCTCCTCAATTATGGGAGCGTTGTCATTTACATCTTCCAGCTCGATCAGCAGAGTCCCGGTTCCCGTCGCAGGGATATCATCTAAAAAAAATAATAATAATTAAGAAATGTCTTAGGTTCACAACTTTGAAAGGATAAAAGTAAGCAGGAATGGTACGAAAAAAGAAAAGACAATACCGTTATCAATGGCATTAATGAGGGCCCGGTATTTGCCCCCGATGACGAAGGGAGATTCTCTATCCATGGGGCTCCTGACTTTGATGAGTCCAGTCTCTCTATTGACATTGAGCCATCCAGCAGGATCAGAGCCCGATTTATACCTTCAGGGAAACGGGTTGACATTCAGTTTCTTGTTTCCATTCTCTCTCAACCACTACATTGTGTAATTTAATCCGCTACTGCACGTGGATTTGTTTAAGTCAATGGCTACAGTGCCATGAAAAATTAGCTGTCCCCTTTCCTGATTTCATTAAAAAAATGAAACAATTCTTAAAATGTGTTTTGTGTTGACCCAGGTTCCCTTTGTCTAACATTACATTTTTGTCTAAAGATCTGAAACCATTGTAAGAAATATGCGATTACAGAAGAAATTAGGAACATGACAAATACTTTTTCACGGCACTGTATGCTACATCACCGTTTGAACATTGAATTGGATCTGCCCTGGTGTGAAAAAAATTAGACATTTTTGGGCGTGTATGCTAATGAATCGCAGCTGCAGAAACAAATTAATGAACCTGATTCAGACAAGTCCATATGACAGTTGCCATATTAAATGTGTTGTATTGCCAGAAACATTCCCTTACCACACTTTCTGATTTCTTGCCGTGTCAGGATCGGTTGCTGTATATGCAATAATGTCGGCCCCAACTTCCAGGTTCTCTGGTTTAATGACCACCCTCTCAACTGGATTAAAGACTGGAGCCTCATTCACATCCTTCACATCCACAATAACTGTGGCAGTGGAGGTGGGCAGACGGGTGGCAAATGGGGCGTCGTTCTCCACAGTGACCAACAAGGTGTAGCGTGCATTCTTCTCAAAATCAAGGCCCTAAATGGGGACAGAAAACATGCAATTAATTTATAAATCATTTTTAACTTATAACAGTCTGGCAAAAGTCTTCGTGGTTTAGAGACCCTTTGAAATGTTTGATCTCCAGAACGTGGATCATTACCTTGACTGTAGTAATAATGCCCTCCAGCTTGCTGGGTCCAGTACTGACATTGAAGAAACCTCCATTGTTTCCATCAATAATCTTGTACTTAGTTGTCCAGGCCGGTGTGTGGACTTCATCCCGATCAGTCACTGTCATTTTCACAACCAAGGCACCCACTTCATTCTCAGGGACAGACGCTGTGTACTGTGAAGGAGAAGGTTTACAGTATGTGTGTTACACAAAGAATATGACCCAATTCAACTCAACAGCTGTTAAAGGATGCTTAATCATGAAAAGAAACTGCACAGCTCACCACACTATGAATATGAACAACTTGGAATATCACTCAACGTAACTGAAAAGTACCATTTAAAGGTCACTTACTGAACTGTGCTCAAACTGAGGAGCGTTGTCATTGCTGTCGGTTACTGTGACGATTGCTGTGCAGGTGGTTGCGAGGCCTTTCCCCACCATATCAGCAGCTTGAATTGTCAATGTATACTTAGGAAAGTTCTGCAAAAGGAAACACAAAATAGTTTTACTATTTCTAGTGCATACATTCTTGTCTATTATGTCCATAATGTCTATTTTTCCCTGTCATTTTACATATAGTTCCTGTTATTAGTGTATCATATACCTCTCTGTCCAGCCCATCTGTTTTCAGTTGGATCCCTCCAGTCGAAGGGTTAATAAAGAACATATCTGGTTTTGGACTCTCTGGGTTTTGGGTCAGAAGTTTGTATCTGATGTCAGCATTCGCTGATCCTGGTTCATCTTTATCAATTGCAGTCACCTTCATGAATTCAAAACCTTAAGAGGGAAAATGAATGAACACAAATAAATATCAAAACAAAAAATATCATTTGATTCAACAGAGCACCACTGCGACTGTTTATGTGATATTGCATCTTGGGCAGTCAACCCGGCTTGTGGATATCGATACTACTTTCAAAGAATATGCTACTGTTATTATAGCATATTGAATTTTCATATTTTCCCTGAGATGAACGTACCTTTGGGGGATGATTCGGCTACGTTGCCCAGGAACGGATCCATGGTAAATTCGGGACTGTTGTCGTTCTGATCGATCACCTTGATGACAATGTCCATGGGAGCCTCAGCCGGACTGGCACTGACACCAAAAACGACAGCGTGAGCTAAGAGCTAGAGAGGGGGAAGAGAGGAATGAACACGGGCCTACAGTTATGGTTGGGACCTCTAATAAATCTCACAAAAAATAAAAATAAAGACTTGGCCATTGCTGATACTTGGTAATATTGTCTTGTTGCTGAAAAACAAACTTACTATATATGTATCATTCTTCTCTCGGTCCAAAGGCTGGGTGACATTGACCAAGCCAGTTTCCCTGTTAATGATGAAAAGCCCAACAGGGGGCTGGTCTGCCCCAGGCCCAGTGATGCTGTATTGCAACTTCACTTCCTTATCCCGGCTGGATCGGATCTGCAAATGCAAACGCAACCAGGCGTCACTGAATAAAACACGACTGAACTACTACCAAACTCAAAATTGGCAAAAACGCAGCCACGGGCACATACCCGCACTATGGATTTTGGGAAGGGGCCTCTGTCATTTTCCGAGACGCTGATGGTAGGAATGACCCAGTCCCTCTTCCTCCTCTTCAGTCCTTTTGAAGAGTGTGGAAACACCAGCTGTGGCAGAGCTGCAGAGTGCTGAAGAAGAAGGAAGGAACTATCAGAACTGCTTCCAGGATGTAGCCGTTGCCTTAGAAACCTTTACATCAGACACTATCCATTCTCCCCATATTGCACCGTTAAGTATCAATGCAACGGTATGCTCGTTTCTCTCATTTTGAAGGGATTAAAAGGTTTATTAATATACAAAAAACAACTCATTTGATTGACTGATTCTTGGCTCTTTTCATTGATTATAATAAAGAGCTTGTCATTGACAAGGTATAGCTGTAAGGTATAGCTGTACAAGCTGCTTCCGGGTTCAGAGCGTGTTCAGTTGACCGGCCGGTCCAGAACTCTGCGGCTCACATCTCCACGGTTCTGCTCAAAACCCGTACTAGGGTGCCCTGCCTGCATGCAACTTCCCTTTCCCAACAGCAGAGGGCGATGTGGTTCCCTACGGTAGCTTGCACAAGACAAGCCAATAGAATACTGCACAGCTCAACACACTATGAATAGGAACAACTTGAATATCACTCAACATAACTGAAAAGTACCAGTTAAAGGTCACTTACTGAACTGTGCACAAACTGAGGAGCGTTGTCATTGCTGTCGGTTACCGTGACGATTGCTGTGCAGGTGGTTGCGAGGCCTTCCCCCATCATATCAGCAGCTTGAATTATCAATGTGTATTTAGGAAAGTTCTGCAAAAGGAAACGCAAAATAGTTTTACTATTTCTAACTGGATATATTCTTGTCTATTATGTCCATAATGTCTGTTTTTTAAATCATTGTTATTTTACATATAGTTCCTGTTATTAGTGTATCATATACCTCTCTGTCCAGCCCATCTGAATTCAGTTGGATCCCTCCAGTCGAAGGGTTAATAAAGAACATATCTGCTTTTGGACTCTCTGGGTTTTGGATCAGAAGTTTGTATCTAATGTCAGCATTCGCTGATCCTGGTTCATCTTTATCAATTGCAGTCACCTTCATGAATTCAAAACCTTAAGAGGGAAAATGAATGAACACAAATAAATATCAAAACAAAAAATATAATTTGATTCAACAGAGCACCACTGCGACTGTTTATGTGAGATTGCATCTTGGGCAGTCAGCCCGGCTTGTGGATATCGATACTGCTGTCAAAGAATATGCTACTGTTATTATACCATACTGAATTTTCATATTTGCCATAAGACGAACATACCTTTGGGGGATGATTCAGCTACGTTGCCCAGGAACGGACCCATGGTAAATTCGGGTCTGTTGTCGTTCTGATCGATCACATTGATGGTAATGTCCATGGGATCCTCGGCCCGACGGGCACTGTCACCCAAAGCGACAGCGTGAACCAAGAGCTAGAGAGGGGGAAGAGAGGAAAGAACATGGGCCTACAGTCACGGTTGGGACCTCTAATAAATCTCACAAAAAATAAAAATAAAGACTTGGCCATTGCTGATACTTGGTAATATCGTCTTGTTGCTGGAAAAACAAACTTACTCTATATTTATCTTCCTTCTCTCGGTCCAAATGCTGGGTGACACTGAGCCAGCCAGTATCCCTGTTAATGGTGAAAAGCCCAACAGGGGGCTGGTCTGCCCCAGGCCCAGTGATGCTGTATTGCAACTTCACTTCCTTATCCCGGCTGGATCGGATCTGCAAATGCAAACGCAACCAGGCATCACTGAATAAAACACGACTGAACTACTACCAAACTCAAAATTGGCAAAAACGCAGCCACGGGCACATACCTGCACCAAGAGTTTTGGGAAGGGGCCTCTGTCATTTTCCGAGATGCTGATGGGGGGAATGACCCAGCCCCACTTCCTTGAAGAGTGTGGACACACAGGCTGTGGCAGAGCTGCAGAGTGCTGAGGAAGGAAGGAACTATCAGAACTGCTTCCAGGATGTAGCCGTCGCCTGAGAAACCTTTACATCAGACACTATCCATTCTCCCCACATTGCACCGTTAAGCAGTACTGCAAAGGTATACTCGTTTCTCTCATTTTGAAGGGATTAAAATGTTTTTTTTATTAGTTATATATATACATATATATATATAAAGTACAACTAATTTTATTGATTGCTGCTTGGCTCTTTTCACTGATTATAATATTGAGCTTGTCATTGATAAGGTATAGCTGCACAAGGTGCTTCCGGGCTCAGAGCGTGTTCAGTTGACCGGCCGGTCCAGAACTCTGCGGCTCACATCTCCACGGTTCTGCTCAAAACCCGTACTAGGGTGCCCTGCCTGCATGCAACTTCCCTTTCCCAACAGCAGAGGGCGATGTGGTTCCCTACAGTAGCTTGCACAAGACAAGCCAATAGAATACTGCACAGCTCAACACACTATGAATAGGAACAACTTGAATATCACTCAACATAACTGAAAAGTACCAGTTAAAGGTCACTTACTGAACTGTGCTCAAACTGAGGAGCGTTGTCATTGCTGTCGGTTACTGTGACGATTGCTGTGCAGGTGGTTGCGAGGCCTTCCCCCATCATATCAGCAGCTTGAATTATCAATGTGTATTTAGGAAAGTTCTGCAAAAGGAAACGCAAAATAGTTTTACTATTTCTAACTGGATATATTCTTGTCTATTATATCCATAATGTCTGTTTTTTTAATCATTGTCATTTTACATATAGTTCCTGTTATTAGTGTATCATATACCTCTCTGTCCAGCCCATCTGAATTCAGTTGGATCCCTCCAGTCGAAGGGTTAATAAAGAACATATCTGCTTTTGGACTCTCTGGGTTTTGGATCAGAAGTTTGTATCTAATGTCAGCATTCGCTGATCCTGGTTCATCTTTATCAATTGCAGTCACCTTCATGAATTCAAAACCTTAAGAGGGAAAATGAATGAACACAAATAAATATCAAAACAAAAAATATCATTTGATTCAACAGAGCACCACTGCGACTGTTTATGTGAGATTGCATCTTGGGCAGTCAGCCCGGCTTGTGGATATTGATACTGCTCTCAAAGAATATGCTACTGTTATTATACCATACTGAATTTTCATATTTGCCATAAGACGAATGTACCTTTGGGGGATGATTCAGCTACGTTGCCCAGGAACGGACCCATGGTAAATTCCGGTCTGTTGTCGTTCTGATCGATCACATTGATGATAATGTCCATGGAATCCTTGGCCGAACTGGCACTGTCACCCAAAGCGACAGCGTGAGCCAAGAGCTAGAGAGGGGGAAGAGAGGAAAGAACACGGGCCTACAGTTACGGTTGGGACCTCTAATAAATCTCACAAAAAATAAAAATAAAGACTTGGCCATTGCTGATACTTGGTAATATCGTCTTGTTGCTGGAAAAACAAACTTACTTTATATTTATCTTCCTTCTCTCGGTCCAAAGGCTGGGTGACACTGAGCCAGCCAGTATCCCTGTTAATGGTGAAAAGCCCAACAGGGGGCTGGTCTGCCCCAGGCCCAGTGATGCTGTATTGCACCTTCACTTCCTTATCCCGGCTGTCTCGGATCTGCAAATACAAACACAACCAGGCATCACTGAATAAAACACGACTGAACTACTACCAAACTCAAAATTGGCAAAAACGCAGCCACGGGCACATACCTGCACCATGAGTTTTGGGAAGGGGCCTCTGTCATTTTCCGAGACGCTGATGGGGGGAATGACCCAGTCCCTCTTCCTTGAAGAGTGTGGAAACACAGGCTGTGGCAGAGCTGCAGAGTGCTGAGGAAGGAAGGAACTATCAGAACTGCTTCCAGGATGTAGCCGTCGCCTGAGAAACCTTTACATCAGACACTATCCATTCTCCCCACATTGCACCGTTAAGCATATGCAAAGGTATCTCGTTTCTCTCATTTTGAAGGATTAAAATGTTTTTATTAGTTATATATATACAATATATAAAGTACAACTAATTTATTGATTGCTGCTTGGCTCTTTTCATGATTATAATATGAGCTTGTCATTGAAAGGTATAGCGTAGGTAACTGAAAGCTGCTTCCGGGTCAGAGCGTGTTCATTTCACGGCCGGTCCAGAACTCTGCGGCTCACATCTCCACGGTTCTGCTCAAACCCGTACTAGGGTGCCCTGCCTGCATGCAACTTCCCTTTCCCAACAGCAGAGGGCGATGTGGTTCCCTACGGTAGCTTGCACAAGACAAGCCAATAGATACTGCACAGCTCAACACACTATGAATAGGAACAACTTGAATATCACTCAAATAACTGAAAGTACCAGTTAAAGGTCACTTACTGAACTGTGCACAAACTGAGGAGCGTTGTCATTGCTGTCGGTTACGTGACGATTGCTGTGCAGGTGTTGCGAGGCCTTCCCCATCATATCAGCAGCTTGAATTATCAATGTGTATTAGGAAAGTTCTGCAAAAGGAAACGCAAAATAGTTTTACTATTTCTAACTGGATATATTCTTGTCTATTATGTCCATAATGTCTGTTTTTTAATCATTGTATTTTACATATAGTTCCTGTTATTAGTGTATCATATACCTCTCTGTCCAGCCATCTGATTCAGTTGGATCCCTCCAGTCGAAGGGTTAATAAAGAACATATCTGCTTTTGGACTCTCTGGGTTTGGATCAGAAGTTTGTATCTAATGTCAGCATTCGCTGATCCTGGTTCATCTTTATCAATGCAGTCACCTTCATGAATTCAAAACCTTAAGAGGGAAAATGAATGAACACAAATAAATATCAAACAAAAAATATCATTTGATTCAACAGAGCACCACTGCGACTGTTTATGTGAATTGCATCTTGGGCAGTCAGCCCGGCTTGTGGATATCGATACTGCTCTCAAAGAATATGCTACTGTTATTATACCATACTGAATTTTCATATTTGCCATAAGAGAAGTACCTTTGGGGGAGATTCAGCTACGTGCCCAGGAAGGACCATGGTAAATTCGGTCTGTTGTCGTTCTGATCGATCACATTGATGTAATGTCCAGGATCCTCGGCCCGACTGGCACTGTCATCCAAAGCGACAGCGTGAGCTAAGAGCTAGAGAGGGGGAAGAGAGGAAAGAACATGGGCCTACAGTTACGGTTGGGACCTCTAATAAATCTCACAAAAAATAAAAATAAAGACTTGGCCATTGCTGATACTTGGAAATATCGTCTTGTTGCTGGAAAAACAAACTTACTTTATATTTATCATTCTTCTCTCGGTCCAAAGGCTGGGTGACACTGAGCCAGCCAGTATCCCTGTTAATGGTGAAAAGCCCAACAGGGGGCTGGTCTGCCCCAGGCCCAGTGATGCTGTATTGCACCTTCACTTCCTTATCCCGGCTGTATCGGATCTGCAAATGAAAACGCAACCAGGCATCACTGAATAAAACACGACTGAACTACTACCAAACTCAAAATTGGCAAAAACGCAGCCACGGGCACATACCTGCACCATGAGTTTTGGGAAGGGGCCTCTTTCATTTTCCGATACGCTGATGGGGGGAATGACCCAGTCCCAGTTCCTTGAAGAGTGTGGAAACACAGGCTGTGGCAGAGCTGCAGAGTGCTGAGGAAGGAAGGAACTATCAGAACTGCTTCCAGGATGTAGCCGTCGCCTTAGAAACCTTTACATCAGACACTATCCATTCTCCCCACATTGCACCGTTAAGCAGTAGTGCAAAGGTATACTCGTTTCTCTCATTTTGAAAGGATTAAAATGTTTTTTTTATTAGTTATATATATACATATATATATAAAGTACAACTAATTTTATTGATTGCTGCTTGGCTCTTTTCACTGATTATAATATTGAGCTTGTCATTGATAAGGTATAGCTGCACATGGTGCTTCCGAGCTCAGAGCGTGTTCATTTCACCGGCCAGTCCAGAACTCTGCGGCTCACATCTCCACGGTTCTGCTCAAAACCCGTACTAGGGTGCCCTGCCTGCATGCAACTTCCCTTTCCCAACAGCAGATGGCGATGTGGTTCCCTACGGTAGCTTGCACAAGACAAGCCAATAGAATACTGCACAGCTCAACACACTATGAATAGGAACAACTTGAATATCACTCAACATAACTGAAAAGTACCAGTTAAAGGTCACTTACTGAACTGTGCACAAACTGAGGAGCGTTGTCATTGCTGTCGGTTACTGTGACGATTGCTGTGCAGGTGGTTGCGAGGCCTTCCCCCATCATATCAGCAGCTTGAATTATCAATGTGTATTTAGGAAAGTTCTGCAAAAGGAAACGCAAAATAGTTTTACTATTTCTAACTGGATATATTCTTGTCTATTATGTCCATAATGTCTGTTTTTTTAATCATTGTCATTTTACATATAGTTCTGTTATTAGGTATCATATACTCTCTGTCCAGCCCATCTGAATTTATTTGGATCCCTCCAGTCGAAGAGTTAATAAAGAACATATCTGGTTTTGGACTCTCTGGGTTTTGGATCAGAAGTTTGTATCTAATGTCAGCATACGCTGATCCTGGTTCATCTTTATCAATTGCAGTCACCTTCATGAATTCAAAACCTTAAGAGGGAAAATGAATGAACACAAATAAATATCAAAACAAAAAATATCATTTGATTCAACAGAGCACCACTGCGACTGTTTGTGATATTGCATCTTGGGCAGTCAACCCGGCTTGTGGATATCGATACTGGTCTCAAAGAATATGCTACTGTTATTATACCATACTGAATTTTCATATTTGCCATAAGATGAATGTACTTTTGGGGGATGATTCGGCTACGTTGCCCAGGAACGGATCCATGGTAAATTCGGGTCTGTTGTCGTTCTGATCGATCACCTTGATGGTAATGTCCACGGGATCCTCGGCCCGACTGGCACTGTCACCCAAAGCGACAGCGTGAACCAAGAGCTAGAGAGGGGGAAGAGAGGAAAGAACATGGGCCTACAGTTACGGTTGGGACCTCTAATAAATCTCAAAAAAAATAAAAATAAAGACTTGGCCATTGCTGATACTTGGAAATATCATCTTGCTGCTGGAAAAACAAACTTACTTTATATTTATCTTCCTTCTCTCGGTCCAAAGGCTGGGTGACACTGAGCCAGCCAGTATCCCTGTTAATGGTGAAAAGCCCAACAGGGGGCTGGTCTGCCCCAGGCCCAGTGATGCTGTATTGTAACTTCGCTTCCTCATCCCGGCTGTATCGGGCCTGCAAATGCAAACGCAACCAGGCATCACTGAATAAAACACGACTGAACTACTACCAAACTCAAATTTGGCAAAAACGCAGCCACGGGCACATACCAGCACCATGAGTTTTGGGAAGGGGCCTCTTTCATTTTCCGAGATTATGATGGGGGGAATGACCCAGTACCACTTCCTTGAAGAGTGTGGAAACACAGGCTGTGGCAGAGCTGCAGAGTGCTGAGGAAGGAAGGAACTATCAGAACTGCTTCCAGGATGTAACCGTCACCTGAGAAACCTTTACATCAGACACTATCCATTCTCCCCACATTGCACCGTAAAGCAGTACTGCAAAGGTATACTCGTTTCTCTCATTTTGAAGAGATAAAAATGTTTTTTTTTATTATTTATATATATACATATATATATATAAAGTACAACTAATTTTATTGATTGCTGCTTGGCTCTTTTCATTGATTATAATAAAGAGCTTGTCATTGACAAGGTATAGCAGTAAGGTATAGCTGTATAAGCTGCTTCCGGGTTCAGAGAGTGTTCATTTCACCGGCCGGTCCAGAACTCTGCGGCTCACATCTCCACGGTTCTGCTCAAAACCCGTACTAGGGTGCCCTGCCTGCATGCAACTTCCCTTTCCCAACAGCAGAGGGCGATGTGGTTCCCTACGGTAGTTTGCACAAGACAAGCCAATAGAATACTGCACAGCTCAACACACTATGAATAGGAACAACTTGAATATCACTCAACATAACTGAAAAGTACCAGTTAAAGGTCACTTACTGAACTGTGCACAAACTGAGGAGCGTTGTCATTGCTGTCGGTTACTGTGATGATTGCTGTGCAGGTGGTTGCGAGGCCTTCCCCCATCATATCAGCAGCTTGAATTATCAATGTGTATTTAGGAAAGTTCTGCAAAAGGAAACGCAAAATAGTTTTACTATTTCTAACTGGATATATTCTTGTCTATTATGTCCATAATGTCTGTTTTTTTAATCATTGTCATTTTACATATAGTTCCTGTTATTAGTGTATCATATACCTCTCTGTCCAGCCCATCTGAATTTATTTGGATCCCTCCAGTCGAAGGGTTAATAAAGAACATATCTGGTTTTGGACTCTCTGGGTTTTGTATCAGAAGTTTGTATCTAATGTCAGCATTCGCTGATCCTGGTTCATCTTTATCAATTGCAGTCACCTTCATGAATTCAAAACCTTAAGAGGGAAAATGAATGAACACAAATAAATATCAAAACAAAAAATATCATTTGATTCAACAGAGCACCACTGCGACTGTTTATGTGATATTGCATCTTGGGCAGTCAACCCGGCTTGTGGATATCGATACTGCTCTCAAAGAATATGCTACTGTTATTATAGCATACTGAATTTTCATATTTGCCATAAGATGAACGTACCTTTGGGGGATGATTCAGCTACGTCGCCCAGGAACGGATCCATGGTAAATTCGGGTCTGTTGTCGTTCTGATCGATCACATTGATGATAATGTCCATGGGATCCTCGGCCCGACTGGCACTGTCACCCAAAGCGACAGCGTGAGCTAAGAGCTAGAGAGGGGGAAGAGAGGAAAGAACACGGGCCTACAGTTACGGTTGGGACCTCTAATAAATCTCACAAAAAATAAAAATAAAGACTTGGCCATTGCTGATACTTGGAAATATCGTCTTGTTGCTGGAAAAACAAACTTACTTTATATTTATCTTCCTTCTCTCGGTCCAAAGGCTGGGTGACACTGAGCCAGCCAGTATCCCTGTTAATGGTGAAAAGCCCAACAGGGGGCTGGTCTGCCCCGGGCCCAGTGATGCTGTATTGCACCTTCACTTCCTTATCCCGGCTGGATCGGATCTGCAAATGCAAACGCAACCAGGCGTCACTGAATAAAACACGACTGAACTACTACCAAACTCAAAATTGGCAAAAACGCAGCCACGGGCACATACCTGCACCATGAGTTTTGGGAAGGGGCCTCTTTCATTTTCCGAGACGCTGATGGGGGGAATGACCCAGTCCCTCTTCCTCCTCTTCAGTCCTTTTGAAGAGTGTGGCAGCTGTGGCAGAGCTGCAGAGTGCTGAGGAAGGAAGGAACTATCAGAACTGCTTCCAGGATGTAGCCGTTGCCTTAGAAACCTTTACATCAGACACTATCCATTCTCCCCATATTGCACCGTTAAGTATCAATGCAACGGTATGCTCGTTTCTCTCATTTTGAAGGGATTAAAAGGTTTATTAATATAAAAAAACAACTAATTTTATTGATTGCTTCTTGGCTCTTTTCATTGATTATAATAAAGAGCTTGTCATTGACAAGGTATAGCTGTAAGGTATAGCTGTACAAGCTGCCTCAGCAAGACATGACTCCTCAGCCCAGACACACTTCCATTCATATACGCTCTGTAGCTGTCAGGTGAAGGTAGGGCGCTGGTGGGGGGGGGTGGGGTGTTTGTTACTGCACAAATCTTCACGTTAGGAGACGGGGTATGGTTATAACCTGACACTGCCGTCTGCTCGGTTCTTCTCATAACAATGCGTGACTAATGCAAATGGGGGGGGGGGGGGGAGCTGCAGCTATCTTGCCTCCATCCAAAACCAGTCTTTCAGGTTGGGACAGGCTCAAACTCACAGCGGCAAATGGCTGCGAGGCATCAAGCAAAACTCTGTTTCTGTGACAGCCGACGAGATCAGCGGAAATAGGGGCGAGTTGCATCAGCGCTAAGAGCTTATCGCAATCGATGATCAGTGGAAAATATCCATCATGCCCTCAGTGGTGGTTTTATTCCTTTTGTATATTAGGCAATGAGCCACAGGCAGCAGTGCAGCTGGAGGTACACACACCTGGGGTGAAACGCAGAGACCTGAGAGGGAAATACACTTCTACGTTTCAGGACCACTGATCAGAAAGTCTGAGCAGAAGTTAGCAAAAGCAGGTGGACTCGTTTGCCCAACGTACGTCTACATTGTCCCTAGTAGGCTACTGACATTATCCCTGATCTAATTAATCCAGACAGGATTAATTCAAATTAATTAAAAACAAGTGATATTTGCTGTACCCTGAATTTAATGTGTCATTCAAAAAAAAAAAAAGGTAGGTCTTTGTTATGGCACTTTGGCCGTTTATTTTTGAAACTTGTAGATCTATGGGTTTTCACCGTAATCTTATACCATGGCTCCAGGTAGTATATAAATAGTCCACATACCAGAGTCAGAGTCAATACAAACAATAAAAACTGATACAGCTTAATTTTGGAACCAAATTAAAACCCGATATGTTGACACTTTAATTACCCAAAAAATGAAACATACACTAACCGGACACTTTATTAGGTACATCTATCTAGTACTGGCTAGGACCACCAACAAGTTGCTGGAAACATTCCTGAGTTCCATGCTGACTCAATACCATCATACAATTACTGCAGATTTTGCATGTCTGCCTGTGTGCTTTATATATTTATATTTATATACGTTTATAATTCATTTTTATTTTTATACTTAATGTTTATTCCCCATTTGAAAGAACAGGCTATTTGCGTTAATCAGCAGGTCTAATAAAGAGTATTTATCAATTTCACTAATTTAACATACATGTATCCTACTGTTAAATTGAAGGTTGTACCTCTCTCGTTCATATGGAGATTGTATAAAATGAATTAATTCCCTTGGTTTTTTAATTTATTTTTCAAACCATATCAATTTAATTCTAGCAGATACATATATGTAATTGTAAAAGCACACATTATTTTTCAATTCCTTTTATGGCATGGAAAGAAATGGTTAAAGATACAGGCAGTGTTCGGGAAACTACCCTGAAAGCATTGTTGTACAAACTACCAGTTACTCGACGCTGAAAGTTGTCGAACTACAGCAATGCTACCCTAAAGAAAAGTGTAGCTTGCAAACTACAATTACTTAACAATGCTGTTCAACCAGTTTGTAAAAAAGTAATCCAAAAATTAACATTATCATGTTCTCCAGACATGTTGAGCTATGCCTTTTTTTGACACAGGAAGAACCAGTATACAGCTCATTGCGGAAAACCAGCAATGTGTGGCAATGGGCCGTTGACTGTTAGCAACTATAGTGGAATGGAGCGCTTCTGACCAATCAGGATTGAGGGAAAGGAGAGGAGGCAGCATTTGGGCCCAAGGTACTTGGTAGTTCCTTAACTACAACTCAAAGTGACAAAATGAACTACTACAACCACTACACAAATTTCAATGTAGTTGAACTACCAGTAAACCGCTAACCCTAACCCTAACACCCCCAGAACTCAAAAGTACTATGACAAATATTTCTCTGGAACAGGTCATGTTAACTTGCTGTGAAGATGTAAAATACATTGAGGCTTACACGCAGCAGGGGATATAATTATTACCACCATAAATAGCCTGCAAGTTAATCATTTGTGAATTACACTGATCAGGGGGATATAATTATTAACAATACAAATAGCCCGCATATTATATTTATCTGTGAAATTAATTGGCCATGTAATTGTACTATGTACATTCACTTTCCTAACGGTTTTCTCCAGTAGGAGTTGATGTCTTCTGAATTCTGAAATTACATCGCTCAGGACGTGAATTAATGTTAGTGAAATTCATTAGCTTGCGCGTTAGTCAGTTTTGTTTACTTCCAGTAAAATACGATAGTAAGCGATAACATATCTGTGATTTTTTATAACAAGAAAATCTGTTGTCAGATGTTAGCAACCGTTAGCACGTCATGACGCTTTGCTAGCTAGCTAACACTAGCTGACCGACTGGACTAGACTAAACTGATCTTAGACGACATTTTTAGTAACATTAGACTAGAAGCTACATAGCAAAGTAACTTGTGAAGCCAGCCCTCCCTTTAGCTCGTAAAGCAGTACTGTCTTACCCACTTTTAGTGTGAGGTGTATCGGGCATTGGGTAAGTTAGCATTTCATAACATAGACTAGCTAGCCAACTTACTTAGCTAACCTATACCAAAGCCACTAACTAACGTACCTTTCTCAACCGAAGTAACGTCACATTCGTGTTCTGTAATGTGCAAATTATAATGAGCTAGTCTTGCCACCTAACTTTACTCAACGTGCCATGTGAGATATCAGTATCCTGATGCACATAGATTTGTTAGATCACAAGTTTGTATTAGTTTCATTACATTCATTTGGCAGACGCTTTTATCCAAAGCGACGTACAAAAAAGTGCATTTTCATGATCGTAGACAACTGCTGAACACGGGTTCAGTAAGGTACAATTACTTATTTTGTACAGCTATTTCTAGCCGAGAACAATGAACACTATTCTGGTCTAACATCTGCAAAGCCAACTAGGGTTACTGTATTAGCTGTATGTTAATACTTTTGAGCCATCATGGTTTTGTTTTAAACTATGCAGGGATCGCAGTTGACGTCAGTTTATAATGTACCACCAGGGGGACGTATGGAAGTAGAGTCTGTGGGTGATCTGGCCGCTCGTCATTAAATCCTGAAGCTAACCCAGCCACAGTAGTTGTAATCCAAGAATTTCAACAAAGAGTTATTTTTTGTTAGATGCTTTTCATTTTTTTTTTTTTTTTTTACAAAGTTGAATTTTCAGGATGTTCATTAGTGTGACAGGGAAATACAGACGAGTCTAGATCATGAAAAATAATAATTAATAATTAATTTTATTCTTTTCAGTTTCTGATATTTTATTCCATACTTCCATTACAAATGGTAAACTGTCAGTGTGGTTTTGATGTTAGTTAGCAAAATCCAAAAGATGAGCTGTTTCTTGTGTTTCCGTTTCTGATTCCAAAAGGAAAAGCAAATGGCCACACAATGTACACGTGCCCAATGAATTTCCTTTTAAATGTGACACCTGAACAACTCCTCTCCCGCTTATCTCCATAGAGCACTTATAGATGCTTTTCCCTCTATACATGAAATGCTGAGTAGAGAATGCTCCTCAAGTGAAAATCAAATCACTTGTCTCTAATTTACACATAGGCCTAAATTGTATAAAATAATGGATAATGATTGGTGTCATGTATGTAAACATTATGAGCATAACAGCTTGCTGTGAAACCAGAAGTGGATTATTCCTTCAAATTGTCAGCAGTACTGCTGCTGTCAATCAATCAGTTTATCTTGCTCTCAGTAATAATAATGCTGATAATGACAATAATAATAATGCTTCTATATATCACATGCAAGCAGTGGTCTCATTTTCATTTCAGAATTTTGAGCATGTTGCAAAATAATGAGAAGATATTTTGGAGGTGTGTCTTTCTATAACTTATTGTGCAATAAAACACAACAATCCCAGTAATCCCATTAATCTTATTAAAACCTCTGCTTTACAGACGACTCATTTCCTTGAGGTGGGGCAATCCAAGGATTGTTCTGTGGCTTAAATAGGCCCACGCCACCTAATCGGTGGTATTCCAAATAAACGTGCAGATTAATCATTTTCAGTGGCACTGTTAAACATCTTGATGGAAAGTTAACTACACTTTTTGTTGTGCAGGAATGCAAGTACAGTTCTGTCTGTGTACATGTAAATATTGACCCATTTATGATAAAGTGTATGTATTTAGTGCAGTTAAACTTTTTATTATTGCAATCAGGTATATTTGCCTCTTGAATAAATCCCAAAATTATCTTAACCACCATTTGAGAGAATTGTGCATGTGAAGTTTACCTTTTGAATGATATGCCTCCATTACAAAGACATTTTCTGTCTCTGTAAGCAATATTTAAAAGCAAAAGGGATGAAAGGTATGAAAAAATGACCTGCTTGGAGAGAACATACAGCTGTAGTCTATGTAATGTATAAGAAGATTCTGTGTATAGGTGTGGGCTATAACATTTTCATGTGGGGCTATTTTGTATGTGTATACATTTATAATACAATGATACATTTGGCATAGTTGTCTGTACATAGATGTATAGTTTCAGAAAGGTCACATGAAAGGAAGATTTTCATCATTGCCACAACTGAGCGAAAGAATGAATGACTGAAAGGCTTGTGTTCGTAGGAACGTCTGACCAAGCTGGAAGTACCGCTGCCAGGGATTGAACCCGGGTCTCTGAGGTGGTAGGCGAGTGCTTATAACTCTACGCTACCCAGACAGCCCTGTTTATTTATTTTCATGGAGGCATTGCAAAACAAAAATGTGTTTTCGGTATATGTATATTTTAAAAAAATACAATGCTAATTTTTAAAAAAATGACGAAATAAGAAACTTTATTGAGGCAACGGTCTTAAGCTCCTTAAAGAGTGGGTTGTCGTTACCCGCTGCTCCTGTCGACGCAGTGACCTTGTGACGGAACGCGGGCAGGGGGCGTGGCCGTCGAACACACCCACACTACTCTACTGGGCAGCGTGTCAGTCACAGTGCTCCCCACTGCAGTACATGTCCGCCAGTTTCTTAAAAATATTTAAAAATCCAAATAAATTCCAAACAAATAACGGCAATTCAGAAGTTAAGGACACACCACTTTTTTCAGATTCCAACCCATGTCCCAATTTGGCTTGAGTGTTGGGAACCAGGCGACTGGGCGAAGAGGATTTTAGTCTTCGCCGCCGCCGTACATGTCCGCCAGTTTCTTGAAGCGCGGCCCCCACTCGGCCAGGCAGTCGTAGTCCTGGTCCTCCCCCGAGCTGGAGGAGTTGAGAGAGCTGAGGGAGCCGGCCTCAGAGCCGCCTCCTTCGTAGTCGAACACCAGGAGGGAGTCGTACGGTGGGGCGGTGGGGTCTCCGTCCGCGGCCTTCAGATTCTAAAACGCACCAGAGGGGGAAGTTTAAAGGATTACAATGACATGGAATATACAATTAAGCACTTTTAAAAAAATATATTGCCTTTCTGGGACTCCACTTATCACCGAAATAATTTGCACACACACACACACACTACATGACCAAAAGTATCAGGAGACCCCTTGGTCTGGGGCTGTTATTCACAGTTTGAGCTAGTACGACATTCTAGACAATTCTGTGCTTCCCCAACAGTATGGGGAAGGCCCTTTCCTGTTTCAGCATGCCAATGCCACCTGGCACACAGCAAGGTCCATATAGAAATGGTTTTGTCAAGAACAGTGTGGAAGAACTTGATTGGACAGTATAGAGCCCTGACCTCAACCCCATCCAACACCTTTGGGATGCAGCAATGCTCCAACATCTAGTATAAGGCCTTCCCAGAAGAGTAGAGGCTATTATAGCAGCAAAGGGTGGACCAACTCCATATTAATGCCAATAATTTTGGATGAGATATTGGATGTCAGGTGTCCACATTCTTTTGGCCGTGTAGTGTACATATACGTGGTGTGAGTATATGCAAATCTTTAATTTTTCTGGGTTTAATGCACATCCGTGATAGTGGATCCACGAACATACCAAACACCTTTTCTTGGAATGTTTTTTTTTTAAATTCATAAAATTGGACAGAAAGCCCGGCATACAACAGAACTCACATCATCGATGAAGTTTCCAATATCCTCGGGGTTGGTGGGTCGGGTCCGGTACTGCGGAACAGGCAGGAACGTCGGGGCCACGTCATCCCGCATGACCTCAGGTCGGTTATCCAGGCCTCTGTGCAGCTGGCTCAGGTCATAATCCTGGATGACAGCAGCATGGGCGGCAACAACAGGAAAAATTTATTAAATCCAACCGGGCTCACACAGACGGATTGTAGGCTGGAGCGTGAGTGAAATAAAAAGTACAAAACTTCCAATTACGAGAACCACCGTTTCTATGAACGGCACAAAGATCACTAAAAGCCAGCGTTGGAATGTTCAAAACTAATCAGGCTGTAAAGGAAGAGGAAGGACAATAATGGCCTAGACTTTGCCATGGTCACCAGGTTTTTCTCCTGACACTCATGCTTAAACACCCACCTGGTCCTCCTCGCCGCCGCCCTCCTCGTCGTAGTAGTAGAGGTTGCCCCGAACGTCATCGTGGAGGAGAGGCTCTTCCTTCATCGGTCTGCTCCTTCTCCTCAAGAACATGAGGAGTAACAGCACCAGCACTGTGGGTCAGAGAGCATGCCGCCATTAACACCTCACAAACAAGCAACACTAGCACTGCATACCACCATTAACACCTCACAAACAAGCACATACAACCCTAGCACTGCGTCCCGCCATTAACACCACACAAACAAGCACATACTACACTAGCACTGCGTACCGCCATTAACACCACACAAACAAGTACATACAACACTAGCACTGCACACCGCCATTAACACCACACAAACAAACACATACAACACTAGCACTGCATACCGCCATTAACACCACACAAACAAGTACATACAACACTAGCACTGCACACCGCCATTAACACCTCACAAACAAGCAACACTAGCACTGCGTACCGCCATGAACACCACACACACAAGCAACACTAGCACTGCATACCGCCATTAACACCACACAAACAAACACATACAACACTAGCACTGCATACCGCCATTAACACCACACAAACAAACACAACACTAGCACTGCATACCGCCATTAACACCTCACAAACAAGCAACACTAGCACTGCATACCGCCATTAACACCACACAACAAGCAACACTAGCACTGGCAGTACCGCCATTAACACCCACAAACAAGCACATACAACACTAGCACTGCATACTGCCATTACACCTCAACAAACAACACATACAACACTAGCACTGCATACCGCCATTAACACCACACAAACAAGCACATACAACACTAGCACTGCATACCACCATTAACACCACAACAAACACATACACACTAGCACTGCATACCGCCATTACACACACAAACAAGCACATACAACACTAGCACTGCATACCGCCATTAACACCTCACAAACAACACATACACCATGCTACGCCATTAACACACAAACAAACATACAACACTAGCACTGCATACCGCCATTAACACCACACAACAACACATACAACACTAGCACTGCACACCGCCATTAACACCCACAAAAACACATACAACACTAGCACTGCATACCGCCATTAACACCTCACAAACAAGCAACACACTAGCACTGCATACCGCCATTAACACCCACAACAACACATACAACACTAGCACTGCATACCGCCATTAACACCACACAAACACATACAACACTAGCACTGCATACCGCCATTAACACCCACAAACACTACAACACTAGCACTGCATACCGCCATTAACACCACACAAACAAGCACATACAACACTAGCACTGCATACCGCCATTAACACCTCACAAACAAGCACATACAACACTAGCACTGCATACCGCCATTAACACCACACAAACAAGCACATACAACACTAGCACTGCATACCGCCATTAACACCTCACAAACAAACACATACAACACTAGCACTGCATACCGCCATTAACACCTCACAAACAACAACAACACATAGCACTGCAACCGCCATTAACACCACACAAACAAACACATACAACACTAGCACTGCATACCGCCATTAACACCTCACAAACAAACACATACAACACTAGCACTGCATACCGCCATTAACACCTCACAAACAAGCAACACTAGCACTGCAGCCGCCATTAACACCACACAAACAACCATACACACTAGCACAGCCACCCTTAACCCACACAAACAAGCACATACAACACTAGCACGCAAACGCCATAACACATCACAAACACATACAACATAGCACTGCATACCGCCATTAACACCCACAAACAAGCACATAAACACTGCACTGCATACCGCCACAAACACCACATACAACACAGCACTAACCACCAAACAGCACTCACCTACACTGCCCCCCATACCACAACGCCTACCCTAGCTGCTCATTACCACACAACAGACACTAGTACTGCTACCTACACCACACAAACACTATACACTGCCTGCTCCATTAACATCCAAAACTAACACTAGATGCTCCGTACCACCAACAGCAATCCCAGCACGCACCGCTACATCACAACAACCTCAACACACGCTCCGCATTAACATCAAACACACCCAAACACCAACAACTACATGCTCATTACCCTCCAACAACACTACCACTAGCATGCTACCCAACACACACACAACACACATGCAGACCGCCATTACACCCACACAACAAACACATACAACACTAGCACTGCACACCACCATTAACACCACACAAACAAGCACATACAACACTAGCACTGCACACCACCATTAACACCACACAAACAAGCACATACAACACTAGCACTGCACACCACCATTAACACCACACAAACAAGCACATACAACACTAGCACTGCATACCGCCATTAACACCACACAAACAAGCACATACATCACTAGCACTGCATACCGCCATTAACACCTGACAAACAAGCAACACTAGCACTGCGTACCGCCATTAACACCTCACAAACAAACACATACAACACTAGCACTGCATACCGCCATTAACACCACACAAACAAGCACATACAACACTAGCACTGCATACCGCCATTAACACCTCACAAACAAACACATACAACACTAACACTGCATACCGCCATTAACACCACACAAACAAGCACATACACACTAGCACTGCATACGCCATTAACACCTCACAAACAACACAATAACACTACACTGCATACCGCCATTAACACCTCACAAACAAGCACATACAAAACTAGCACTGCATACCGCCATTAACACCTCACAAACAAGCAACACTAGCACTGCATACCGCCATTAACACCACACAAACAAGCACATACAACACTAGCATTGCGTACCGCCATTAACACCACACAAACGAACACATACAACACTAGCACTGCACACCACCATTAACACCACACAAACAAGCACATACAACACTAGCACTGCATACCACCATTAACACCACACAAACAAGCACATACAACACTAGCACTGCATACCGCCATTAACACCACACAAACAAGCACATACAACACTAGCACTGCATACCGCCATTAACACCACACAAACACATACGACACTAGCACTGCATACCGCCATTAACACCACACAAACAAGCACATATAACACTAGCACTACATACCGCCATTAACACCTCACAAACAAGCACATACAACACTAGCACTGCATACCGCCATTAACACCAAACAAACAAGCACATATAACACTATCATTGTGGGTCAGAGAGTATGCAATAACTTATGATGATTTCACTGAGCACTGACTAAGGGTGTTCCAAACACAACTGAAGAAGAAATAATAATACTACTGAATTACTCACGGAGTAAAAGCAGGAAGGCTCCCAAAATTCCCAGAATTCCAAGCATCCCTACAACCACCACAGGCTTTTTGCATGTGAAATCGTCTCCTTTGCAGTCACACACTTTGGCTTGGACAGTGCTGTTCTGGAACAGGCCCTGGTTGTCATACACTCGGAGGATAACGTTGTAATCATTCTGTTCCAGGTGGGTCTTCAGTGCGAGTATTATGCCCGTCTCTGAAACGAATAAAAAACAACAGTTGTGTTTTCTGTGATCGGTAGATGTGTGAATGTCATGAAAACGCTAAATTAAAAAGATGTCTTTGTTTTTATATAGCACCTTTCCTACATTGAAATACAGATCAAAGAGCTCTCCAAAAATAAAAAAACAGTGAAGTAAAACATGAAAAAACAGCACAGACCGAGAAAACAAAATATATACAAAGTTAACATTAAAATAAAAGCGTATACCAGCGCAAAATAAAAAATAAATACCTATATCCGAGCAAAGTTTTGCGCAGGCAGGCTAGCATAAGACTTGAGTGGTGGTGACATGGCATTCGTGGAATATGACCATTTGTTGTAGTTTCAACATGGCAACTTGCTTTATTAAAGCACATAACCTCTTCAAAATTCATGGCTGACATATTAAGGGGTCTTTTGTTCTACGACGTAAATTACAACCGATAGCATCTCAGCTATGATTTTCGAAGCTGTAATGTGCTTTAATAAAGATGCTACCAAGTTGCTGTATTGCAACTACAACAAACGGTCACATTCTGTGTACATCACATCACCACCCCTCAAGTTTCATACTAGTCCACCTGCACAAGACTTTTCTCAGATATACACAGTTGATGTATTTCGGGTAGAAGTAGTTCTCAATGAAACTGAGCACAAATTAAGCTCTGTGGATGTTCGTGAGTAACCGTGGCATTACTGTATATCTGGAAAGAGACGCTTCCGTTGAGTTTTTATTATGTAAATATTAGGTGCATTGAGTGCCACAAAAATATGGGTCGATTGAGGTCCGTTGTATCAAGGTGAAGCGCATTTGGAAAAAGTCAAATCTCAGCAAAACTATTTGGACGAATAGATATTACTCTGGCTAACTGAAAGCAAACTTTAATTGGAGTTTTTGGGTGAACTGCCCCTTTAAGTAGGCCAGCACTTGATTATCTACTGCAAGTGCTCGTCTTGGAGGCGACAATCAGCAATGTATGATGGTGCTACACCTAAATGTGGTAAACATCTAAAAGCCTGTCCACCGGGCACAGCGAGGCTTACTTGTGCCGTTCATCCTAACAGTCCAGTGGTTCCCGCTATCTCCCTGCAGTTCCGCACGGAAAGGGGCGGCGAAGCCCGGCCCGTCTCTGTCAGAGACGGACAGCGTCACGGGCTGAGATTCCTGGTTACAGATCGTAATCGTGCTCTCCTCAATTATGGGAGCGTTGTCATTTACATCTTCCAGCTCGATCAGCAGAGTCCCGGTTCCCGTCGCAGGGATATCATCTAAAAAAAAATAATAATAATTAAGAAATGTCTTAGGTTCACAACTTTGAAAGGATAAAAGTAAGCAGGAATGGTACAAAAAAAGAAAAGACAATACCGTTATCAATGGCATTAATGAGGGCCCGGTATTTGCCCCCGATGACGAAGGGAGATTCTCTATCCATGGGGCTCCTGACTTTGATGAGTCCAGTCTCTCTATTGACATTGAGCCATCCAGCAGGATCAGAGCCCGATTTATACCTTCAGGGAAACGGGTTGACATTCAGTTTCTTGTTTCCATTCTCTCTCAACCACTACATTGTATAATTTAATCCGCTACTGCACATGGATTTGTTTAAGTCAATGGATACAGTGCCATGAAAAATTAGCTGTCCCCTTTCCTGATTTCATTAAAAAAATGAAACAATTCTTAAAATGTATTTTGTGTTGACCCAGGTTCCCTTTGTCTAACATTACATTTTTGTCTAAAGATCTGAAACCATTGTAAGAAATATGCGATTACAGAAGAAATTAGGAACATGACAAATACGTTTTCACGGCACTGTATGCTACATCACCGTTTGAACATTGAATTGGATCTGCCCTGGTGTGAAAAAAATTAGACATTTTTGGGCATGTATGCTAATGAATCGCAGCTGCAGAAACAAATTAATGAACCTGATTCAGACTAATCCATATGACAGTTGGAGTGTTAAATGTGTGGTATTCCCAGAAACATTCCCATACCACACTTTCTGATTTCTTGCCGTGTCAGGATCGGTTGCTCTATATGCAATAATGTCGGCATCAACTTCCAGGTTCTCTGGTTTAATGACCACCCTCTCAACTGGATTAAAGACTGGAGCCTCATTCACATCCTCCACATTCACAATAACTGTGGCAGTGGAGGTGGGCAGACGGGTGGCAAATGGGGCGTCGTTCTCCACAGTGACCAACAAGGTGTAGCGTGCATTCTTCTCAAAATCAAGGCCCTAAATGGGGACAGAAATCATGCAATTAAATTATAAATCATTTTTAACTTATAACAGTCTGGCAAAAGTCTTGGTGGTTTAGAGACCCTTTGAAATGTTTGATCTCCAGAACGTGGATCATTACCTTGACTGTAGTAATAATGCCCTCCAGCTTGCTGGGTCCAGTACTGACATTGAAGAAACCTCCATTGTTTCCCTCAATAATCCTGTACTTAGTTGTCCAGGCCGGTGTGTGAGGTTCATCATCATCAGTCACTGGCATTTTCACCACCTCGGCACCCACTTCATTCTCAGGGACAGACACTGTGTACTGTGAAGGAGAAAGTTTACAGTATGTGTGTTACACAAAGTATATGGCCCAAATCAACTCAACAGCTGTTAAAGGATGCTTCTTTATCATGAAAAGAAACTGCACAGCTCAACACACTATGAATAGGAACAACTTGGAATATCACTCAACGTAACTGAAAAGTACCAGTTAAAGGTCACTTACTGAACTGTGCTCAAACTGAGGAGCGTTGTCATTGCTGTCGGTTACTGTGACGATTGCTGTGCAGGTGTTTCTGCGGCCTTCCCCCATCATATCAGCAGCTTGAATTATCAATGTGTACTCACGAAAGTTCTGCAAAAAGAAACGCAAAATAGTTTTACTATTTCTAGTGCATACATTCTTGTCTATTATGTCCATAATGTCTATTTTGTCATTATCATTTTACATATAGTTCCTGTTATTAGTGTATCATATACCTCTCTGTCCAGCCCATCTGTATTCAGTTGGATCCCTCCAGTCGAAGGGTTAATAAAGAACATATCTGGTTTTGGACTCTCTGGGTTTTGGGTCAGAAGTTTGTATCTAATGTCAGCATTTTCTGATCCTGGTTCATCTTTATCAATTGCAGTCACCTTCATGAATTCAAAACCTTAAGAGGGAAAATGAATGAACACAAATAAATATCAAAACAAAAAATATCATTTGATTCAACAGAGCACCACTGCGACTGTTTATGTGATATTGCATCTTGGGCAGTCAACCCGGCTTGTGGATATCGATACTGCTCTCAAAGAATATGCTACTGTTATTATAGCATATTGAATTTTCAAATTTTCCCTGAGATGAACGTACCTTTGGGGGATGATTCGGCTACATTGCCCAGGAACGGATCCATGGTAAATTCGGGACTGTTGTCGTTCTGATCGATCACCTTGATGACAATGTCCATGGGATCCTCGGCCCGACTGACACTGTCACCCAAAGCGTCAGCGTGAGCCAAGAGCTAGAGAGGGGGAAGAGAGGAATGAACACGGGCCTACAGTTACGGTTGGGACCTATAATAAATCTCACAAAAAATAAAAATAAAGACTTGGCCATTGCTGATACTTGGTAATATTGTCTTGTTGTTGAAAAACAAACTTACTATATATGTATCATTCTTCTCTCGGTCCAAAGGCTGGGTGACACTGAGCCTGCCATTTTCCCTGTTAATGATGAAAAGCCCAACAGGGGGCTGGTCTGCCCCGGGCCCAGTGATGCTGTATTGCACCTTCACTTCCTTTGCCCGGCTGGATCGGATCTGCAAATGCAAACGCAACCAGGCATCGCTGAATAAAACACGACTGAACAACTACCAAACTCAAAATTGGCAAAAACACAGCCACGGGCACATACCTCCACCATGAATTTTGGGAAGGGGCCTCTGTCATTTTCCGGGACGCTGATGGGGGGAATGACCCAGTCCCGCTTCCTCCTCTTCAGTCCTTTGAAAGAGTGTGGAAACACCAGCTGTGGCAGAGCTGCGGAGTGCTGAAGAAGGAAGGAACTATCAGAACTGCTTCCAGGATGTAGCCGTTGCCTTAGAAACCTTTACATCAGACACTATCCATTCTCCCCATATTGCACCGTTAAGTATCAATGCAACGGTATGCTCGTTTCTCTCATTTTGAAGGGATTAAAAGGTTTATTAATATAAAAAAACAACTAATTTTATTGATTGCTTCTTGGCTCTTTTCATTGATTATAATAAAGAGCTTGTCATTGACAAGGTATAGCTGTAAGGTATAGCTGTACAAGCTGCTTCCGGGCTCAGAGCGTGTTCAGTTGACCGGCCGGTCCAGAACTCTGCGGCTCACATCTCCACGGTTCTGCTCAAAACCCGTACTAGGGTGCCCTGCCTGCATGCAACTTCCCTTTCCCAAGAGCAGAGGGCGCTGCGGTTCCCTACGGTAGCTTGCACAAGACAAGCCAATATTATATTACCTCTTCAGGAACGCCATCCACCTCACTGTGTTCGGATTGCTGGTGGTCATCGGTGTGGTGGTGGTGGTGTTTGAGTTCGTGGTGGTGAAGCTGATGGTGGTCGCCATGGCCGTGTTTGCGTACGTGCACCACTCGGACTGTGGCCGACCGGCTCTCGCTCTTGGAGCCCAAAATGGCGATCGTGAAATGCCTCTCTCCGCCATGCAGCTCGACAGGCTTCTTCAGGCGCACTGTTCCGTCAGAGTCCACTTCAATGTGAGAATTAAGGCGGAATAAGACTTTCCTGTCGCCACCGCAGTCTTCAAAGTGCACTGAAACAAGAGCAAGAAACAATGGAACATTACAGGCATTTAGCAGACTTACACAATATTAACATAGCATTTTACAGTGTAAACATTTATACAGCTGGATATAACCTGAAGCAATGCAGGTTGAGTACCTTGCTTGCAAGGGTACAACAGCAGTGTCCTACCCAGGAATCAAACCTATGACCTTCTGGTTACAAGCTTAGTTCCTTACCCACTGTGCCGCCAAATCAAACACTATCAACACACACCACGCTATCAATAGTGAAGAACATAAACATTATGTCAGAAAGGAATGTCATATTTTCATGCATTGAAAGACATTCTAGACCTTCAACAGAACAAATGATTACATATTTCATATTAGCCTTTTTTTAACATTAAGGGGAATAATTGTAAAAAAGCTGCTTTTTATGCTGTCCGTGTCACATCATATGCATAATAAATACACCACCACACTGCCATGGCACGAAGTCTTTTTTTTTTTCTTTTAATTTTATTTTGTTAAATTATCTATAAACCATATAGATACAGCTGGGGGAAAAAACAGTAGGCAAAATTGTGAATATGATTGTATAAGTTGTTGAAACTCAAATAAAAACTAAGTAAAGAAAAAAAAAATCTTTAAAAAAAACAACAAGTGGCGGGTAAACAACTGTGAGATTCGACGCTAGGTGCCACCACGAAAATGCCCAACAAGCAATTTTCCAGAAGGGAGTTTCCGGATGCACTTTGAAGGCAGAAATTAAAAGGAAATTATTTTTTGTAAAGTGTAATTGGGCGTTCTTACCTTTGCCTAGCCTCGTTCCCATGTGAAGGTGCAGTCTGTGCACCGAGAATTCAAAAACTTCTGAACCAAAACTTGGTTGGCATGGCACTCCCTCTTCACAAAATCCTGACCTGAACGCCTGAATTACCAAAAAATAAATAAATAAAATTACACTCAGGTTTTTGGGAACAAAAGTAGATCTGATATTCCAGAGCATTTCAAAAATATTTCTCTGGCAGTTATGAGCAGCTTCCATGTTTGCATTTGGGCTACAATATGCACTCCAAGGTTTTCAAAGACTTCAGCTGGGTGGTTAGTTATGTGACCATTTAAAGTATGTATCTTTGATTACAGAATAAATTTAATTGCAGATAAAAGTGAAAACAAATGAATAATTAGTACGCTTTTAATTTCAAGACTATATATATGCAATTGTGTAAGCTGCTATCGCGATTCAACAAACTGAATAAAAAATAAATACAAGTTATGCGAAATCAGTCAAATGTTTTACCGTAACCATGAATTACCTCGCGACTCTATATGAATTCTTTCTAGATTTTTATCTAGAGTGATCCAGCACAATTTTTGTCTCTAAGGTACAGTATATAATTCACATGGGCCAAATGACTACTTAAGAAATAATTGTGAAAAAATCTTACCTGTGCCAAGAGAAGGATTACTCCTACCTCTAAACTTCTTAGACGCCCCATCTGATTAAAATCCTTATCGTAAAGTCTCTATAAATGTAAAACGAATAAAAAGAATAAATCCGTTCCGCGTTGCTCTTCTCAACAGTATTCCCTTCTCGGAGGTGTTTTCGGTGTGCACAGCAGTTCTACTTAACCAAAGCAGGTAGTTTTGGGAAGTGTTGACATCAGTGGGCAGGTGATCTCTGCAAGTATGGGCATGGATCCTTTTTATCCGCACCAACTGTATCAAGGTGATATCGCATCACTTGCTGTTGGCGGTCCAATGCAGCTGACGATCAATCTGAATTCTTAACAAAATAACATCAAAGAGTTAGAATTTGTAGCATTCGTTATTTGGAATTAAAAGTTTTTCGAGAAAAATATATGGCATCATGAAATGTAAATGTGTCGATATGATCAAATTTTACATTTACATGTATTCAGTCATTAATATTCCACAAATGACACAACTTTGAAGTATTTTCATTTTTAATTCTCGCTTTCAACGTTAATATCAATTACCAAGTCAAAATGACAACAATTGTCTTTTGGGAATTGGCAGTCTCCATACAAAAGAAAGGCATTATATTGTCAGAAGTAATTCTGTTGCAAAATGAAAAAATAAGTAAATAATTTTTTAAAAAAATATATACACTGAGCACCATAATTCATTGGACAGTGACACATTTTTTTGTTATTCTGGTTCTGTACTCCAGCACTTTGAGTTTGAAAGGATACACTGACAATGAGGTTGAAGTGCAGACTGTCAGCTTTAATTTGAGGGTATTTTCATCCATATCGGATGAACCGTTTAGAAATGACAGCACCTTTTGTACATGGTCCCCCCATTTTAAGGTACTACAAGTATTTGTTGAATTGGCTTCACAGATGTGTTTTGTTAGGCAAGTGTATTCATTTGTGTCGTTAGTGAATGCAGAAGAGAGCTGTTGATATCTTGATTCTAGACTTTGCAATTGCCTTTGGAGATTGCTGTTGGGGTGTGACAACATGAGGAAGACAGCAGTATCGATGCAAATTAAACTGGCCGTCATAAGGCTTAGAAATGAAAATCAATCAATCAGGAACATTGAAAAAACCCTGGGCATGCCCAAGTCAACATTTTGGTTCATCATTAACAAGAAAAAAACAACTGGTGAACTCAATTACGTCAAATGACCCGGTAGACCGAGGAAGACCACTGTAGTGGATGACCGGAGAATACTCTCTATGGTGAAGAAAACCCCCCTGACAACAGCCCAACAGATCAAAAACACTCTCTTGGATGCAGGTGTAGACACGTCAAAGTCTACCATACGTAGAAGACTACATCGGCAGGACTACAGAGGGTACACTACAAGATGCAAACCACTGATAAGCCTGAAGAATAGAAAGGCGAGATTACAGTTTGCTAAAAAGCACCTAAAAGAGCCCAAAGAGTTCTAGAACAAAGTCTTGTGGACAGATGAGACAAAGATTAACATGTACGAGAGTGATGGAAAGAGGAAAGTGGAGAAAAAAAGGAAATGCCCATGATCCAAAGCATACCACCTCATCCGTGAAACATGGTGGAGGGGGTGTTATGGCTTGGGCCTGTATGGCTGCCAGTGGAACGGGCTCACTTGTCTTCATCGATGATGTGACTGCAATGAATTCTGAAGTCTACAGAAATATTTGCTGCTCAGATAAAACCAAATGCCCCCAAACCCATTGGACAGCACTTCATCATGCAACAAGACAATGACCCGAAACATACTGCTAGAGCAACGAAGGGGTTTTTGACAGCCAAAAAGTGGAAAATCCTTGACTGGCCTAGTCAATCACCAGATCTGAATCCAATTGAACATGCATTTTACATGCTGAAGAGGAGACTGAAGGCAAAAATTCCCCGAAACAAGCAGGAACTGAAGATGGCTGCAGTACAGGCCTGGCAGAGCATCACCAGGGAAGATACCCAGCGTCTGGTGATGTCTATGCATCGCAGACCCCAACCAATACATGCCTAATCTTGACCCTAACCTTAACCTAATTGTAACCCTAACCCTAAGTCCTAACCCTAAAACAGCCTCTTGAGCTTGTGCGGACCAGCAAAAGGTCCCCACCTTGCATAATTTTCCTCATCCTTCTATCCTTGTGAGGACATTTGCTTCTCACAAAGATAGTAATACATGCCCGACACACACACACACACACACCATATTTCACCCCAATCTAACACACACATACACACATACATACACTCTTTCTCCTTATTATCTCTACCTCACCTGTATAGTGCGAGAAAGTGCAGATATACCGAACTGTTGGTGATCAAGTATAGGGCCCCTCAGTTGTCCAAGTTCGTCTTCACAGACACCACAGCCCTAGTGTCTCATGAGCACTCTCCATAAAAATGCCAAAATCAGCACCAGAGAGGACCAGAAACCAAGCATGATCCTAGATTACAATGCCACCAAAGGGTGGGGGGTGGAACAACTTGGACAAAGTAACGGGGTCCTACAGCACCAAGCGAATGACTGCGCGCTGGCCTTTAGTCATCTTTTATAACATAATTGATGTATCGGCCTACAATGCGTTCATCATCTGGACGGAGATTTTTCCTGAGTGGAACGTGTCAAAGCTGTACAAGAGGCGCATCTTCCACTTTTTGCTAAAGGGTCAATAAAATACATTTTAACAGATGTGTTTCAACAGTGTCAATTCTTTCATATTTTTTTCCCCACACCATTTCTTTTGCAGACCTGCCAACCTGCACGCATTTTGTGTACCAACCACGCAATTGTTGGTCAAAATACGCAGGTACGAAATGCCAACTGAAACTACGCAAAAAAAAAAATTATTGTAATTTAATTACGGAAAACAACCAATTAATACAAAACAATACCGTAAATTTATTCCGTATTTAAACTGCATCACTCGGATTGAACCAGATGCTACGACCTTGTGCTTGTGGTTCTGTAACCCCTCCCCGACCCACTTAACATCCACTGCTACGCAGCAGTACTTTATTATCCACCGAGGCGTAACGCTGAATTGCTGACGTAAAATGGGAAGTGGGGAGTAATAATCAAGCACAAAAATGTGACCGTAATGTTAATATATAAAACGGTAAAACATGTTCGGTAACTTTACGAGATGATGCATTTCAATATCCTAATGAGATAAATGTGTGTATATAGTTAGCCGTAGTAGTAGCTCGCATGCGATTTAGCCTCGTTACGAGACGTGTGAATAACTGATGGAGTAATTTAGCTGCAGTAACTCAAACGCTACGGAGACTCCCTGTTCAAACTTTGAATCGCACACGCTCTGCAAAGTGACCATTGCAAAGGTGTTGGACTATAGACTGCTAACGTACCAAATAAATCCTATTACTGCAGCCAGTCACCCGACCAGCCTTGCAGTTAGAAAATAATCATGACGCCGGATGACGAGGATACTAACAAGGAGAGAGAGAGAGAGAGAAAGAGAAAAGAGAGAGAGCGGCAGACCTGCTAAAAAGAAGCGAGTCCATGCCCCCCAGAAGTTCCTCGCAAAATATCAGGCACCATGCATTTTGCACATTGTGCAATTATGATTTTGACATTAGCCACCAAGGAGCTTCAGGTAATAATTTGGCTAAACCTCTAGTTACAAAAGCCTACATTCCTAGATAATTTTTCAGTTGAATACTATTTTTTTCATTAGGCCTATATGATGTGTGCCTATATAAGCTGATTCAATTATTTAATTATTAAATAAAAATGGAAATCATGAACAGAAACTTTTTTCATAATTGACTGTTTTACGTCGTAACGAGCTTTTTTTTTCTACATTACAACATAAGTTTCTGTAAATACTTGAAAATGAAAATATGTTACAATATACAAAATAAATGATTTCCATTTTTATTAAATACGTGAATGCAATTCACTTATGGTTATCAGTTTGTATAAGCACACATATCATATAATGAAATATTAATCATGAAAAAATTGTTTTAAGCAGGTGTACTCAAACTTTTGAGTAAAATTGTTGGTGGTCCTAGCCAGTACTAGATGGATGTACCTAATAAAGTGGCCGGTTAGTGTATGTTTCATGTTTTGGGTAAATAAAGTGTCAACATATCGGGTTTTAATTTGGTTCCAAAATTAAGCTGTATCGTTTTTTATTGTTCGCAGTATAAATCCTCCAGTAGTCATGATTTCACATTTCCCTGAATTTTGACATTTGTAACCTGATGAGTTTCTGTATTCTGCAATTGTTATTGTCATTAATGGCGGCAATGATGTCTTGGGGGATGTTATACAGAGCATGGTACGCAAAGTATATCATAATATAGCCCAGTGCAGTGCAAGTGATATTTTAGAATCAGGTCAAATTATAAAATTTTTCCTGATCACTTTAACAGTCAAAACTAGAATTATGAATAAAGGCTTGTGTGTGCGTGCAAAGCGAAGTGGTGCGAAAGCATGTGAACTAAGCGTTACACTGACTATTGTGGTAATATTTTCCTAAGGTTGGCAGGTCTGCTGTTGTCCCATAACCAAAACCCTTGATAGCTTACTCTGACCTGGGGATATTATGCAAGAGGTTGCTTATTTTTCCAAGGAAAGACAACCATCTAAAGGTTTGTATGTGCCCCAGCTTGTTTGAGTAGGCACGGCTCTCTTTACTGTAAAAAACAACCTGCAGTCATTTAATCCCACGCTTGGTTTCTCAATCTGAAAGTGAAAATGTAAGGCTGCGGAACGACTCATTCAGACGAGGCATCCTGTGCCAGTATTGTCTGCGGCCTGTAAGGTCCTAGGGTGTCGTCCGGAGTTTGGGAGGGTTCAGTCAGTTAGGGTGTTCCGCGTTTCACCGCTCTCTAGCGAACCCCCCAGTGGTCGATCGGGGGCCCGTGGGCTGCCTGTTAAAGCCGCATATGAAAGGTCCTCCTCTGACTCCACTCTGTGCGGGGCTTAGCTGTAGCCTGCGGCGTGACAGGAAGCGGACTGGTGACACCACGTTTTTCGTCGGAGAACCGTGGATGTCTACATTCTCCAAAATCGGCACTGGGGCTGCGGTTCCAGACAGTTGTTCATTCCAAATTAGGGTGGGAATTAGACATGTTCAGCACTCAAGTTCCAGATACAATAGCTATATTTGTATCTTAAAACTCTTTTCAGTTTTGGCATTCTGATTCTACAGCACTCCGAGGTGTAGTGCATCTGAAAGGTGCTAGACAAACGGAAGCTTATTATTTTTACCATCACCCGAATTTGAAAACCATCTGGAATGCCCAAACGTGGCTGTTCCATTGCCAGCGCACCCTCCTTCAGTTTGGGCAGACTAACACAGATGTCCTATACAGTGCATGTAGTCAACCAACTGCCAATTTCCCACTCTGCAGTACAGCCAGCTGAGCTGCCTCAGCACCTGGGACCTGCACAGCCTGCACAGGTGGATGGCAGAATGGCAGTCCTGGGTCAAGTACGCATTTGAAACAGACCTTTAGACCTTTAGACGGCAGTAAAAATTGAAAAACGCCCCTGGTTATCTTCGATCATTTAAAAAAAAAAAAAACGTGTCACTAACCACAACCTGCAGTTATATTAAAGGAGAATTTTGTTTTGAATATTGGTGGAAAAAGCTTTTTTATTGGCAGTAATCTGCAAACATTTTACTGATGACGAAAGTGTTTAATGCAAAAAAATAGACATGGGGGTTGCCCTGGTAACTGCAGCCCTACCTTTCTGGGTGATGATCTGTCTCTAGAACAGTCTTCAACACCCTATTTCCAGTTCCGGTGTCATTGTGATATGTTGACCCTTCATTGGATCACATGACTGTGCGCTTTGAAACTTAGTTTTGCTCTTGCGTGCGTATATTTAGTTACGTTAGTTCACCTGGTAGCCTCACTGGTAGCCTTGCAGTGCTATAACTTCTTTAGCCTGCAGGCTAGGAAAGGGCGAGTATGTGAATAAGCACACATGTACATTTTTAAAGTGCACAATCATGTGATAGTGTTATGTCCAATAAGGGGTCGACATATCACAACGACATCGGAACAGGAAATAGGGCGTCACAGACTTCACAAGTGTCCCAGTGGCAGTTTAAATGGCGAATGAGATTCTCGGACACATTCGGCACTGGCTCGACTAGATCTGTTCAATTGGAGCCCAAATGGTTTACTCTAAGTGGTTTAAACCTTCGAATTACTCCAGGTTGAAGTACTCTAAGCCTCAGATTCTCTCAGGCTTTAGAGTGTGAAACAGTGGCCTCAGAATACCTGGTGACTGTACTGCGGGGGCGTTGTTTATGAGAGCTGATATTACAGGACTCTCACAGCAGCTGAGAGAGTGTGGTCCTGTGTCAAGAAGTCACATGACTTAACTGTCCTGGGAAGAGAGGATTTTGAGTTGTTTGGCGGGGTGGGGGCACGCGAAACGCATGCCTCAGCAAGACATGACTCCTCAGCCCAGACACACTTCCATTCATATACGCTCTGTAGCTGTCAGGTGAAGGTAGGGCGCTGGTGGGGGGGGGGGGTGTTACTGCACAAATCTTCACGTTAGGAGACGGGGTATGGTTATAACCTGACACTGCCGTCTGCTCGGTTCTTCTCATAACAATGCGTGACTAATGCAAATGTGGGGGGGGGGGGCTGCAGCTATCTTGCCTCCATCCAAAACCAGTCTTTCAGGTTGGGACAGGCTCAAACTCACAGCAGCAAATGACTGTGAGACATCAAGCAAAACTCAGTTTCTGTGACAGCCGATGAGATCAGCGGAAATAGGGGCGAGTTGCATCAGCGCTAAGAGCTTATCGCAATCGATGATCAGTGGAAAATATCCATCATGCCCTCAGTGGTGGTTTTATTCCTTTTGTATACTAGGTAATGAGCCACAGGCAGCAGTGCAGCTGGAGGTACACACACCTGGGGTGAAACACAGAGAACTGAGAGGGAAATGCATTTCTACATTTCAGGACCACTGATCAGAAAGTCTGAGCAGAAGTTAGCAAAAGCAGGTGGACTCGTTTGCCCAACGTACGTCTACATTGTCCCTAGTAGGCTATTGACATTATCCCTGATCTAATTAATCCAGACAGGATTAATTCAAATTAATTAAAAACAGACGTAAAAAATGATATTTGCTGTACCGTGAATTTAATGTGTAGGTAGGTCTTTGTTATGGCACTTTGGCTATTTATCTTTGAAACTTGTAGATCTATGGGTTTTCACCGTAATTTTATACCATGGCTCCAGGTAGTATATAAATAGCCCACATACCAGAGTCAGAGTCAATGGAACTCCATCAATCCTTCTCCATAGCTAGGAGAGTAAGACATGGAGACTCCCTCTCACCTTTCATTTTAGTTCTAAATATGGAACCACCGGCAAAAAGTATAAGAATACGGGAAAGTAATGTGGCAGTAAATACTAATGGTTAAATACATTAAATGCCCTGATACAAAGATGATGTCATGCTCTGTATAACATCCCCCAAGACATCATTGCCGCCATTAATGACACTAACAATAGCAGAATACAGAAACTCATCAGGTTATAAATAAGTCAAAACACAGGGAAATGTGAAATGATGACTACTGGAGGACTTATACTGCGAACAATAAAAACCGATACAGCTTAATTTTGGAACCAAATTAAAACCTGATATGTTGACACTTTATTTACCCAAAACATGAAACATACACTAACCGGCCACTTTATTAGGTACATCCATCTAGTACTGGCTAGGACCACCAACAATTTGCTGGAAACATTCCTGAGGGATTTTGGTCCATGCTGACTCAATACCATCATACAATTACTGCAGATTTTGCATGTCTGCATGTGTGCTTCATATATTTATATTGATATACGTTTATAATTCATTTTTATTTTTATACTTAATGTTTATTCCCCGTTTGAAAGAACAGGCTATTTGCGTTAATCAGCAGGTCTAATAAAGAGTATTTATCAATTTCACTAATTTAACATACATGTATCCTACTGTTAAATGGAAGATTGTACCTCTCTTCATATGGAGATTGTGAAGTATAAAATGAATTAATTCCCTTGGTTTTTTAATTTATTTTTCAAACCATATCAATTTTAATTCTAGCAGATACATATATGTAATTGTAAAAGCACACATTATTTTTCAATTCCTTTTATGGCATGGAAAGAAATGGTTAAAGATACAGGCAGTGTTCGGGAAACTACCCTGAAAGCATTGTTGTACAAACTACCAGTTACTCGACACTGAAAGTTGTCGAACTACAGCAATGCTACCCTAAAGAAAAGTGTAGCTTGCAAACTACAATTACTTAACAATGCAGTTCAACCAGTTTGTAAAAAAAAGTAATCAAAAAATTAACATTATCATGTTCTCCAGACATGTTGAGCAATGCCTTTTTTTGACACAGGAAGAACCAGTGTACAGCTCAATGGGAAAAACCAGCAATGTGTGGCAATGGGCCGTTGACTGTTAGTAACTATCGTGGAATGGAGCGCTTCTGACCAATCAGGATTGAGGGAAAGAAGAGGAGGCAGCATTTGGGCCCAAGGTACTTGGTAGTTCCTTATCTACAGCTCAAAGTGACAAAATGAATTTTCTCCAGTAGGAGTTGATGTATTCTGAATTCTCAAATTACATCATTCAGGACGTGAATTAATGTTAGTGAAATTCATTATCTTGTACGTTAGTCCGTTGGTTTGTTTACTCCCAGTAAAATAAGATAGTAAGCGATATCATATCTGTGATTTTTTATAACAAGAAAATCTGCTGTCAGATGTTAGCAACCGTTAGCACGTCACGGACGCTTTGCTAGCTAGCTAACATTAGCTGACCGACTGGACTAGGCTAAACGGATCTCAGACGACATTTTAGTAACATTAGACTAGAAGCTACATAGCAAAGTAACTTGTGAGACCAGCCCTCCCTTTAGCTAGTAAAGCAGTACTGTCTTACCCACTTTTAACACATGTATGAGGTGTATCGGGGTATTGGGTAAGTTAGCATTTGATAACCTAGATTAGCTAACCAACTTACTTAGCTAACCTATACCAAAGCCACTGTCAAACTAACGTACCTTTTCTCAACCGATGTAACGTCGCGTTAGTGTCCTGTAATGTGCAAGTTATAACGAGCTAGTCTTGCTACCTAACTTTACCCAACGTGCCATGTGAGATATCAGTCTCCTGATGCACATAGATATGTTCGGTCACAAGTTTGTATTAGATACTGTAATAGCTGTATGTTAATACTTTTGAGCTATCATCGTTTTGTTTGAAACTATGCAGGTACCAACAGGGTCAAGTATAGAATAGAATAGAGTCTGTGGGTCTTCTGGTCGCTCGCCATTAAATCCTGAAGCTAACCCAGCCACAGTAGTTGTAATCCAAGAATTTCAACAAGGAGTTTTTTTTTTTTGTTGTTGTTGTTGTTAATTAGATGCTTTTCATGTTTAGAGGATTTTATTTACCATCTTAAGCCACATTGTCAGAAATAGCCATGCATGCCTTGTAGAATAAATGTTCACATTGTGCTTATTGTGCTATATTGCAAACACAAAATAGGTCATTTTTAACTGATCACATTAAAGAGTGAGGTGAATGAATAGGCTTCTAATTAGGTTGTTGAACACGTGTTTACATTCTTTCATTATTTTTTTCCCTCAATCTTATTAACACAGTGCAGGTCTGGCTTGTTATCATTTCCTTTGTCTTCGAATTCTTCATTGAGTACGAAATGGTTAGTTTCAGTTTGTAGCCATGTGTCCACAGCTTGCCTATTAATGTTGTAACACAACTGTACTTATTTTTAATTATTAAAAAAAATAAAATGCCATCCAAACTTTCTCAAACCCCAGCCCAGGTGACCTCACTGTGAAGAGTCATGGATGCAGAGATAGAAATGGAGGTCAGAGTTCAGCTCTGTAAGAGCAGGAAGGTGGAGGTAAGGAACGCCTCCGCGTTGCTTTGAGGAGGGAAATTACATTAGGCGTAAGGAACTGAGGCGTAGACCTCGGCAGATGCAGAGACCAGACCAATCTCTGTGTTAAAGAGTTTTTTTTTTTAATTTTATTTATTTATTTATTTTTTTAAACAAAGTTGAATTTTCAAGATGTTCATTAGTGTGACAGGGAAATACAGATGAGTCTAGGTCATGAAAAAATAAAAAATGAATTAATTTTAGTCTTTTCAGTTGCTGATATTTTATTCCATACTTGCATTACAAATGGTAAACTCTCTGTGTGGTTTTGATGTTAGTTACCAAAATCCAAAAGATGAGCTGTTTCTTGTGGTTCCATTTCTGATTCCAAAAGGAAAAGCAAATGGCCACACAATGTACACACGCCCAATGAATTTCCTTTTAAATGTGACACCCAAACAACTCCCCTCCCTCTTATCTCCACAGAGCACTTAGAGATGCTTTTCCCACTATACATGAAGTGCTGAGTAGAGAATGCTCCTCAAGTTAAAATCAAATCACTGATCCGTAATTTACACATACATTGTATAAAATGATGGATAATGATTGGTGTTGTGTTCTGAAAGTATTTCAACATTATGAGCAAAACAGCTTGCTGTGAAACCAGAAATGGATTATTCCTTTGAGTTTTCAGCAGTACTGTCGCTGTGTCAATGAATCAGATTATCTTGCTCTCCATAATAATAATGCTGATAATAATAATAATAATTATAATAATATTGCTTCTCATATCACGTGCAAGCAGTGGACTCATTTTCATTTCTGAATTTTGAGCATGTTGCAAAATAATGAGAAGATATTTTGGAGGTGTGTCTTTCTATAACTTATTGTGCAATAAAACACAACAATCTTCCAGTCTTTTTAATCCCAGTGTGTTGGCCAAAACCTCTGCTTTACAGACGACTTGTCGCTCATTTCCTTGAGGTGGGGCAATCCAAGGATTGTTCTGTGGCTTAAGTAGGCCCACGCCACCTAATGGAAATCGGTGGTATTCCAAATAAACGTGCAGATGAATCATTTTCAGTGGCACTGTTAAACATCTTGATGGAAAGTTAACTACACTTTTTGTTGTGCAGGAATGCAAGTACAGTTCTGTCTGTGTACATGTGTAAATATTGACCCATTTAAGACAAAGGGTGTGTATTTAGAGCAGTTAAACTTTTTATTATTGCAATCAGGTATATTTGCCTCTTGAATAAATCCCAAAATTGTCTTCACCACCATTTGAGAGAATTGTGCATGTGAAGTTTACCTTTTGAATGATATGCCTCCATTACAAAGACATTTTCTGTCTCTGTAAGCAATATTTAAAAGCAAAAGGGATGAAAGGTATGAAAAAATGACCTGCTTGGAGAGAACATACAGCTGTAGTCTATGTAAGGTATAAGAAGATTCTGTGTATAGGTGTGGGCTATAACATTTTCATGTGGGGCTTTTTTGTATGTGTATACATTCATAATTTATGATACAATGATGCGTATCCTTTAAAATGCCTTTCCAGGGGGATTTATAGTTCCAAAAAAGTCTCATAAAAGGAAGGTTGCTTTTCATCATTGCCACAGCCGAGCGAAAGAATGAATGACTGAAGGGCTTATATGTTTATTGATTTTCATGGGGGCATTGCAGAATGAAAAATGTGTTTTCGGTATAATATGTGTATAAAAAAAATGTAATGCTAATTTTTTTTAAATTACGAAATAAGAAACTTTTTTGAGGCGCCCGTCTTAAGCTCCTTGAAGAGCGGGCCGACATTCCCCGCTGCTGCTGTCGACGCAGCGACCTCGTGACGGAACACGGCCAGGGGGGCGTGGCAGTGCTTCACACCCACACTACTTTACTGGGCAGCGTTTCAGAGTCACAGTGCTCCCCGCTGCAGTACATGTCCGCCAGTTTCTTGAAGCGCGGCCCCCACTCGGCCAGGCAGTCGTAGTCCTGGTCCTCCCCCGAGCTGGAGGAGTTGAGGGAGCTGAGGGAGCCGGCCTCAGAGCCGCCTCCTTCGTAGTCGAACACCAGGAGGGAGTCGTACGGCGGGGCGGTGGGGTCTCCGTCCGCGGCCTTCAGATTCTGAAACGCACCGGAGGGGAGGGGAAGTTGAAACGACGGCAGCCATACCTACCACACAAAGTTGATCAGATGGAACAATTTGGCTATTTAAAAAAAAAAAAATTTTTTTTTATCAACACACAGTAGTACATTGTCTAATTTCCAGTTTGAACCAAATTGGAACAACCGATAAATAAACAACCCAAAACTTTGTCTGCGGCCTTCAGAAAACAGCCAATCGAAGAGGAGTGTTTTCTCCATTTTCACTTAGAGGCTCAGAGAGTAGCTCATTAGCGTACGCTGTTGGGTATATTATGTGGAAGAGCCTACCAACTGAAGGCATGTAGATGGGGTTGGGAGCGAAAATATTAAGTTGCAAAGAGAGAGCTTCTTGAGTTCATTAGTGTGGCTAGTGGGGTTAATTTAGCTGGTACCAGCACTCCGCACATTAGCTGTGAGTGGCTTTTACTGTGTCAGTCAGACAGAGGAGACTGGCGTTTCAGTAGACTACACCATCCATAGCACATAATTCCAATAAAGGGTCAGTGATACTGTAAATGGTGCAAATTCCGCAGCGTTATTTGCTTAACAGACACTCCTCGTACAAATGACTTGCACAATGCATCTATTCTTTATTTATACTGGTGGATATTTACACGTGCAATTCAAGTTCTTTGTGCAAAACCACTGAAGCGATGCCCCAGCCAAAGTTTGAACCTGCGATCTTCCAGATTAATGCGTGGCTGCCTGAACACTGTTCCACGCCCAGAGAACCTGTTGTGCTCGTAGAGGCGGTGATGCCTGGCGTGCTACTCACGTCTTCGATGAAGTTACAGGCCGGTACAGCGGCACTGGCACAAGTGTGGGGGCCACGTCGTTCCGGAAGACACCGGGCAGGTTATCCAGGCCTCTGTGCAGCTGGCTCAGGTCGTACTCCTTTAGAGGACACAGAGTCACCAGTGTTTCAGCATCCTGTACAAGCAGTGCGTAAAGCTAAGCATCCTGTACAACCGGTGTGTAAAGCTAAGCGTCCTGTACAAGCAGTGCGTAAAGCTAAGCATCCTGTACAAGCAGTGTGTAAAGCTAAGCATCCTGTACAACCGGTGTGTAAAGCTAAGCGTCCTGTACAAGCAGTGCGTAAAGCTAAGCATCCTGTACAAGCAGTGTGTAAAGCTGAGCATCCTGTACAACCAGTGCGTAAAGCTAAGCATCCTGTACAAGCAGTGCGCAAAGTGAAGCATCCTGTACAACCAGTGCGTAAAGCTAAGCATCCTGTACAAGCAGTGTGTAAAGCTAAGCATCCAGAGCAACTTAAACTGATTGCGTCTTTGCGTACAATTCAGTTTTACAGCTGGACATTTACAGAAGCATTTTGAATTTGCCCCTTGCCATTTACTTCAGAGACAAAACCACAGATTGTTCTGTGGTCGCCATCTATGGAGTGACCCCCGCTGTCATTCTGTGACCCTTCACCACCCACCTGGTCATCCTCGCCCCCACCCTCCTCGTCGTAGTAGTGCAGGTTGTCCCGAACGTCATCGTGGAGGAGAGGCTCCTCCTTCATCGGTCTGCTCCTTCTCCTCAAGAACATGAGGAGTAGCAGCACCAGCACTGTGAGCCATAGAGTATACCACTGTTAACACATCACAAACAAGCACATACAACACTAGCACTGCGTACCGCCATTAACACCACACAAACAAGCACATACAACACTAGCACTGCATACCGCCATTAACACCACACAAACAAGTACATACAACACTAGCACTGCATACCGCCATTAACACCTCACAAACAAACACATACAACACTAGCACTGCGTACCGCCATTAATACCACACAAACAAACACATACAACACTAGCACTGCATACCGCCATTAACACCACACAACAAACAAACACATACAACACTAGCACTGCATACCGCCATTAACACCTCACAAACAGGCTCTCACACCACCAGCACTGTGGATCGGGGTACACAGTCATTAACAGCACACACAAACAAGCATGCACAAAGACACATGTATGAAAAACACGTGAACTGGGATTTGGCTTGGGCGACAAGATTCCCTGAAGGACTGTGTACATAATGCAATGAGAACATACATCAGTGGCAGCACCAGCACTTGGTGGAACAACACCATAACACTAGTGATACTAATGTTACTCAGCACAGGACAGAATACAGACAGTCTGGCAAAAAATGAATCACATTTGCAAAAACATATTTGGTTGTTCATCTCACAATAATCAGATAAAACTTCATTAGCTTGGCCATTCAAACCTTTGAGAATAAATCACCAAAAAATTATCAAACTGAATCCCAGGGAGGGTTTGTAGTCAGATGTGTCTGGTTAGTGGCCCTTACAAGGCTGGCCCTTAAAAATCTTGGTGCTTCTGTATGTACAACCAAAGCATTTTCTCCCAGTTTCTTTGTAGCTTTTAAAATAGACAGGACTTACGCAAGAAACCGAGGATAGCGCCTAACACGCCGACGGAGAGTGGGCCACCAGTGTGAGGACTTGGCGGGTGACGGACACAGGTGGAAACGCTCCCCTTGCATTGACAGACTTCGGCGGAAACCGTGCTGTCCTGAAAGTGCATTCCTGCATCGTAGATCCTCAGCACCACGTGATATTCACCAGGATCCAGCTTCCTCTTCAGCATCAGATCAATCACACTGCCACCTGGAGAAGAAGGAAAAAAAAACCCGCGGTGGCAATTTCAGTTTGTTTTCTGTTTGACGTCTAGTTTCATTCTCGCCACTAGAGGGGGCTAAATAGCTTTTTAAAAAATTTAAAAAGTATGTCTCTGCTCTTCAGTTATCTGTATTCTTACCACACGAGAGGGCTTGGTTTATGAGATCAGTTTCCACTAGGGCTGTTCAATTCGCTTTCATTTCGAACGCCGACCAGCGGCTAATGTGCTTACTCGTCGAATTCACTCTGGCGGTCCAGTTGTTCCTGGATTCGCCGAGCAGCTCCACGTCGAAAGGCCCAGCGTTCCCAGGCCCGTCCGCGTCGATGACGCTCAAGCGGGCGGGGTCCGGCTGCTCGTTGCAGATGCTCACCTCTCGCTGGTCAACGAGAGGCGAGTTGTCATTAACGTCGTCCAGGTCTACAATCAGGGTGCCTGTGCCCGTGGCTGGAACCACGTCTGCAAGAGTGAAATCCTATTGAACGTTTCCCCCTGGCAAAATGAAAAGTGTAACCCTCACTACCGGTTTGCAGGACACGGTGTTAAGCGTTCCGGACGCAGACTTTACCATCGTCATACGCTAGGATGGTCGCTTTGTATTTTCCGTCCTTGACGAAGGAGGATTCCCGGTCCATGGGGCGCTTGACGCGTATGAGCCCGGTCTCTTTGTTGATAGTCAGCCATCTTGCAGGATCATCCTCGATTTGAAACCTTAAGTGGGCGACCGCATTAGGAGACGACAGCCGTCAGTTTGTGGACACGTGTTCACGCATATGATACATGTCTGCGCCTGCGTGTCTGCATATACAAAGACCTGTGTGTGTTTGCGTGTGCCTGCACGTGTTTATGTGTGTGTGTGTGTGTCTCACCTGACAGTCTGTTTCATGGCAGAGTCAGGGTCTTTTGCTGCGTACTCGGTCAGATCACTGCCCACTGTGGAATCTTCCGGCACTTTAACGACTTTCTCAGCAGGCGTGAAGACCGGAGGCTCGTTCACGTCCTCCACGTTCACGGTGACTGTGGCTGTGGAGGTCGGCAGACGGGTCGCGAAAGGAGCCTCATTCTCCACAGTGACCAACAAGGTGTGCTTCTTTTTATTCTCAAAGTCCAGGCCCTAATGGAAAATTAATTATTAATTCAATTATTCATCATTTGAAGATGGTGTAACAGTCTTTAACAGCTCAAGTTTTCGTGCTGACCGAAACAAAGGACTGCTTTTAAACACACTTCATACCTTCAAAACGTCCATAATATTTAAATGACAAACTTCTGTAAACTGTGAAAGTGTGTAAGTGTAAGTGTGAAAAGTGTTGTTCTTTGGAAAATAACATATTAATTTTAAGCATATTCCAGTCAGACGTGCCTGATTAAAGGACACTTAGAAGGAAAATTAGTACTATGTAAGTTTTAAAGGTTGTGTTACTGAAATGCTTTTCTCAGCACTGGCAAAAATGTTGTTGGCTAATTGAGAACATTACCTTGGCTGTAGTGATAAGGCCTTCCATCTTGCCTGGACCAGTATGGACACCGAAGAGTCCTCCCTCGTTTCCTCTGATGATGGTGTATTTCGTGGACCAGGCCGGTGTGTGGGGCTCGTCCTCGTCTGTGACCGCCATTTTCACCACCGCCTCACCTTTTTCATTCTCGCGCACTGAGCCGGAGTACTGTGGGAGTCAACACTGAAATTATGCTATTATGAAATAGAAAAACACATTCAAAGCCTTACATAAGCATTCAGGGAGCATAACATTTGCTCACAGTTGCTTTGTAGCATCACGACAATGTGTGGTAACATCACGATAGTGTAGAGTAACATCATGATAATGTTCAGTAACATCACGATAATGTCGAGTAACATCATGATAATGTTCAGTAACATGACGATAGTGTAGAGGAACATCATGATAATGTTCAGTAACATCACAATAATGTCTAGTAACATCATGATAATGTGTGGTAACATCACGATAGTGTAGAGTAACATCATGATAATGTTCAGTAACATCACAATAATGTGTCGTAACATCGTGATTATGGTGATGTTTTATGCATGAATTTAGGAATTTCCAAGTGAAAAGTTCTAATTTCTAGATGAGAATTTAGAACTGGATGCATAGTTTATGCCATATATCATGTTTGGATGACTCATCTTCTATGATTCTGGGGTGGTTTTGAATGATCAATTAATTATGTTATGAATATGAACTCATGATGAACTCACAGTTCTGTCGACAAACTGAGGAGCGTTGTCATTGCTATCTGTCACCGTGACAATAGCTGTGCAGGTATTTGAAAGGCCAGTCCCTTCCATATCTGCTACCTGAATAACCAGCTTATACTCAGGGTATGCCTGTGTCACAAAAATAAAAAGAGAGAAATGGAAAAGTAAATGAGAAATCATGTGATTGCTCATAATATAAAAGGTTCTGATATAAAAGTTTTTTTTATCATTGAAAAAATGTTGTTTTTTTTAAAACACATTTTGTCAATTAATAGTAATCTTTTGCTGAAATTTTCTTTAAAATATTTGTAGAAATGGTTTGTGTGTTCATCGCAGGGATGGAGTCAATTCCATTTCGGTTCAGGAAATTGATTGATTAACACAGAACCCTGCTGAACTGGAGGCGGAGCCTCACCTCCCTGTCCAGCCCCGCCGCAGCCACACTGACCACTCCGCTGACCGCGTTTACGGAGAACATGCTCGGGCTCGGCAGCCGCGGCTCCTGGCTCACGATCTTGTACCGGACGATACCGTTATCTGTGGTGGGATCGTCCTTGTCTGTCGCTGTGACCTTCATGAATGCAGAATCTGAAAACGAATTTGACTTTATTGCTCATTAATATCGACCAGTGCCAATGGCAAAGATGGCCCTACCGGTAAAATGTATCATTATGAATAGCTTCACATTATCAAAATCCATGGCTGACCATATATAAATAAATGTACCCATTTGTCTATGAATTCATGCTGAACTGAAGCATTAATTGCAGACATGCCGCAATGTTTTGCTCATTTTATGTGAAGGGCTCTGTGGGAAATCAAAATAATGACGTAAATACCTTCCAACTTGTGAATTAATGCTCTTTCTTTTTTAAAGCAACTGTGTCGTTAACATATACTGAAAAAAGGATGATGACCGATGTATCAAATCATTCACAATATTCGGATTCTTAAAATACATAAGAACCAGAGTTTGTTCACATGCACAGATATATTCATTTTGACATTACCACACCTGGCAGTGCTCCTTCAGTCACATGGCCCAGAAAAGGATTGTGGGTAAACTCAGGCTTGTTGTCGTTTTGATCGGTCACTCGAATAACGAGTTCCATGGGCTCCTCAGCTTGGCCAATGCCAACTGCCACAGCGTGGGCCAGGAGCTGCGGTGAAACAACAATACATCAGACGTCAAGAAGCAAAATTTACCGAAATGCCCACTCTACATCTAACAGGGAACGGTGGTCCGATTTTACTCAACAAACGACGACCACGGTGAATAATCTCGGCCAGTAGCATTGACTAGAGAATGAGTTTAAGGTTCACGCCCAGACCACTGAACCCCGGCAGGCTGTGCTGCTACTGGTTTCCTATGAAGGATAGCTCCCAGGAACACTGTGTTACCACGTATGAGTCTTTCTTCTCCCTGTCCAACAGCTTGGTGACAAACAGCATGCCTGACCGCCTGTCGATGGTGAAGATCCCCTCGGGCGCCCTGTCAGCCCCGGGTCCCGTGATGCTGTAAGTGACCTCCATCTTCTTAGCGTTGCTGGACCTGATCTGAAAATGTGAATGTATTAATCGTTGCTGCCTCGTCTATGAATGAGAAAGTGATGTTAGAAAATTTGCCCATATTCAATAAAAGTCTATGCTTACTGTGGTGTGGGGATGGCTGGTTTAAGCAGCCACACCTGCCCTGGGTCAAGCTAATTAGACCTGGCCAATTGGATAATTGGTTAAGAATTAAATAATTGGCCAGGCTAATTGGACCCAGGAACAGGGGTGGCTGCACCTGTGCGTAGTGAGGTAATCACTGCGCACAGGTTAAATCTTAAGATTAGATTGAATTGTTGATTTCTTTGTTCTTCGGAAACTTTGACGAGTGTGGTGAACTCAACGGAAAAATTTATGAAAAAGGTTTGCATTGAAAAAAACCTAAGACCTAATAACACACTAAGGAGGAGGATGTGAACTGGGGTGTTAAACAAAACAAGCTAGGGCATGGTTACATGGACCACTGTTTTGGGGAAGGGGCCTCTGTCATTCTCTGGGATATTGATAGGAGGAATAACCCAGTCCCTCTTCCTCCTCCTCAGGTTTCCAGACGACTGTGTAATCCACAGTGCAGGATAGATCAACACGTCTGGACTGGACACAGACTGTGAACGAAGAGCAGGAAATGTGTGGAACAGTGTGACATTGATGATGATCAGGTGGAAAATACTGCTTATGTTAGATATTTGTATGGGTGTATCAGATTTTATCCTAATTTTTTGTTATCCCCCCCATTTCTTCACTACATCATCCTCCCTGAATTCAGGAGGGCACTAAGTAGTATCCATTAACTGTTTTATGTGAGTGTTCTTAACTGAACATTCTAATGCTGATGTAACAGTTGCCCCTGGTAATGAGTTGAAAATTGAAAGCAATGGAGTTCTGGAACACTGAACTCAAAAACATTTTAAAAAGCCTACTCTTCAAAGTCACCGTGATCCACTAGCTGAGCAACACAGAACATTGCGGGACACCACTCGCTTAATAGTTGCAGATGGACAGACAGAGTTGCTGTTCCACACAGAGGAAGAGAATGTCCTGCCGAGTGAAACCCTTCCTCACTGAGTGGCACTATGGGAGATTGTGTGTTACAGTGTGGCTCCCCCAAGCCGCTGTTGCTCTTGCCGAGGTGTACCTCACAGTCCGGCTAAAAGGCTTTAGCCTGACTCGCCTTCTGGAAGCCCGTATCAGCTTTTCAAAATGGTCTAGGACGGAGTGTAGCACAGTGGGTAAGGAACTGGGCTTGTAACCGAAAGGTCGCAGGTTCGATTCCCGGGTAGGGCACTGCCGTTGTACCCTTGAGCAAGGTACTTAACCGAAATTGCTTCAGTATATATCCAGCTGTATAAATGGATACAATGTAAAATGCTATGTAAAAGTTGTGTAAGTCGCTCTGGATAAGAGCGTCTGCTAAATGCCTGTAATGTAATGTCTCGAGTTACAGTCTGAGGTCTACAGTCATGGGATGATGTGACGTGGGAAACTGAACACACAGGAGTTTGGAAACACGCCGATGGAGGGAAGCTTGATCCCTGTGCTTTTTTTTTACCTGCGCGGGAGTGACGTCTCCCTGCCTGTGCTGCGGCTCGTGTGTCCCCGGGACCGCGGCTGGTTTCTCCACGCCTCTGGAACCCCAGGGGTGCGGCGACAAACCGTCCTGTCCCTCCTGCAGGACCACGGCTCCCATCAACGGGGAGCGGTGATCCGAGCGCCGCGAGACCTTCTCATCGGAGGGAGAGGGTGCTCGCCGTCGCCCCCTGCAGTGAGAGCACCTCGCTGCAAAAACAGTCGGGAAAGCCAACGTGCGATGATGCCGTCTGAAAAAGACGCGAGGTAGGACTGCGCACTCAACCCTGACACGCATAAAGTTTTGTTTTCAAATGAGTGACGGCCCATCCACGTGATGAGATCAGTGAGAAGCGTCACGGTGTGCAATCTGTTCACACCGCTTTGGATTTATTTTACATTTTGTTTTTTTGTTTTTTAAATAGCTTGGAATGCCGCATTAAATACGTGAATGTCAGTGTGCTCAGTGATGTCCATTGTTTTATGAACAACTGAAGAGCCATGGCGTGCTATTCTGTTAAAGCGTTAAAAAGATCACCTTTCGTCATGTCAGCTTTACCAAGAACCCCGCCCTCCTGGTGATAATGTCCATCCACTTTGAAGATCAAATCGCCTTGGAAATAAGCCAGTGTACCCATAATCCAACCCTAAAATTTGAATGAAAGAGACAACCTGTGCATTCATGTACACATTTTTACCAGTCTAAACAAATTTTGAAATGATCGCATCTGGGCAATCTTGGAGACCTACAATCGCATTCATTTCTGTTTATAAGACAATATCACAAAATTATATTCTTCAAGGTGTTCGGCATTTTAGTAGCAGTCTTAGAAATAAATAAGTTTTGACTATATGTGACCGTTCTCTTGTTACTCTGTTATTATGTGCCTGTATTTCTTTAAAATCTCTTCCAAATCTATTTGTGAATGAAACTTCACCCCAACACAGCATTATAGTCTCAGGCCTCTCTTTTTTTCAAACAGCCAGCCAGAAGGAGAACCCCCTGCTCACCTGGGTCAGAAGAAGGGCAAATCCAAAAGGCATGATTCCCCACATCAGTTCTGGAACTCTCCGCCCTAGTTCTGGAGTTCCTCTAGCCTTTCACCCTCGGTTCCAGAACTCTCAGCACGTTGCCACAGTTCCGAACTCTCAATGCTCCACCTTAGTTAAAAACGGTCTCTGAGTATTCCCCCTCAGCTCCAAAACTATTAGCACCCCGCCTTACTGCCACACCGCTCAGTAAGCATCCTCAGTTCAAAAACGTTCAGTACGCCACAGCAGTTCCACAATCTCTCGATGTTCTACTTCAAACTTCTAACTCCAAACTCTCTCTCTCTCTCTCTCTCTCTCTCTCTCGATAGTTGTTGTTACCCTGAGTCAGCAGGATCCGATCTTTCAGCAGTAAGCGGGAAGACCAACGTGGCGTGAAGGTGACCTCTGTGACCGACAGACGGGAAGGTATTTCCGCCGTTTATGTGCACTCCTGCGACTGGGCCCTGCGATCTGAGGTATATCACCAATCATCGGAATGGAGGCATTTTTTTTAAGATACGTGCATTACGGTTGAAACGCTAATGACATCACAGGGTTAACTGCGTATTCTTTCTCGTAAATTGTTCAGCCCATATCCCGCGTCAGTTATGTTCACCTTCAGCTTACCCTTCATGGAAATCATCAAATATCACATGTTTACACAACAAACCTACAGGACTGGCCAAAAATACTAGGCCACCCGTAGTTCTTTTAAAAAAAACTTATGTAGAGAAGAATTCTGTTAATATATGTGCATTTATTGAATAATAATATTCCATTTCTGCCGACCAATAACACACAAAAAAAACTGTTTTACTTAAAAATTATGTGAGACACGACTTTGGAAAGAAAACTCTCATTTGGCTTTGATTGCAATTAAACAAATTATTGGAAGTTTATCCAATCATTTTGCAAATGGGGGATTGGAGGGTAGTTAAATTTAATTGAAGTTTCTATAAAAGAATGCATTAGGCTTCGGTGTGAAAGTATATATATTGTGGGAAGGTTATTCCCTGTGAGAAGAGGAGCTTAAGATTTCCGGGTGCAGTGTTTAGTACACGCTCAGAAGGGTCCAGCTGACGGGCAGTGATGTTAACAGGGGAAGGCCAGAAAGATCAAAATGCAGTAAACAAATATCTTGTGTTGTCTGGCAAAAGATACCGGTGTAAAATTCCACCACAGCTACAAGAAGAACTCAATACAGCCAGAGAGAAAGAAGTTCCCCTGACTACAGTGAAACAGCAACTATGATTTGCTGGTCTAAAAGAATGTTTTTACTCTAAGAAAGTTTTAGCCTGAAAATCAGTTTCACATTGTGCAGTGTAAACAAGTAAATTGTAAATTGAGTATAAATTTAATAAAAATTTGCTCCATTTACAGTTGACTTTTCTTTGCACATTTTTAATTAGAGCTACAATTGTTTGTTCACAATATAAACCAATGAAAGACCGTAAATGGGAGATGGAGACAGGGAAAACATAGTATAGTGGGATAATATGGATATACATAAAATCTGTAGGGTTAAAAATCTAATAAATCTGACTGCTCCATGTCAGCAGTCGCTCATGTTAATAATAGAAAAAATAAGATTATCATCATTATAAGATTAAAAATAATCACAATTCATTTGGATGCATGGATGATTTATTATAGTTAAGGAAAAAAAAACTTAGACAGACAGAAAAGAATCTGCCAAAGTATGATTCTGCAGGAAACAGTATTTCAACTTTAAAATGTTAGTAAAAGCAACAATGCTAATTCATGCTGTTGAACTGCACTCAGTCTGAAATAGCATAGAAAACATTGTCTTGCAATAACCGTTATCAGAAGCATTAGTTCTGCACAAGAATCCCAAAACACATAATACAATACAAAGATAATATCAATAGAAAATTAAAATCAGACATTTTCTTGATTTCCATAATCACAAATGCAAAAAAATCTGTTAATTTGATCATGAAGAGTGATAACGTTTTAGGTCAATTTAAAATGTTAAGTTGGTCTCAAGCAAAAATATCCTCTAGTAATGCAGGCTTCCCAGGTCACACTGGCAGTGATGGTGTTGTCCGAGAAAAGTCCCTGGTTGTCATAGACCCTTAGAACAATGGTGTAGACGTTGTCCTCCACTATGGTCCGGAGTTTCAGAATGATGCCAGTCTCTAAAAAGGGGAAAGATGATTGATAGAGTTTTAATCTTATTCATACAAACTAATCGCAATAGCAACTTAGCTTCAGAAATATACCCCTAACTCTGTAGAAGACACTTCTTTAGGACCCTAATAGTACCTAATATTGACATTATTGCAGTTAGTATAACAAGAACATTATTGAAAAATGTATGCTAAATACATTTCCTGATGCTGTATAAAGGCAATTCTATGGGAATCCCTTGACTCTTATGGGAGTTCAGCACAGCGATGTCACGGCGCTGTTTACTTGTGTCGTTCATCCTGACAGTCCACATGGTCTCGGATGATCCACGGAGCTCCGCACGGAAAGGGGCGGCGAAGCCCGGCCCGTCTTTGTCAGAGACGGACAGTGTTACGGGTTGAGATTCCTGGTTACAGATCGTAATCGTCCTCTCCTCGATTGTGGGAGCGTTGTTTTTTATGTCTTCCAGCTCGATCAGCAGAGTCCCGGTTCCTGTCGCAGGGATATCATCTAAAAAAATAATAATAATAATTAAGAAATGTCTTAGGTTCACAACTTTGAAGTGATAAAACTAAGCAACAATGGTACGAAAAAAGAAAAGACCGTTATCAATGGCATTAATGAGGGCCCGGTATTTGCCCCCGATGACGAAGGGAGATTCTCTATCCACGGGGCTCCTGACTTTGATGAGTCCAGTCTCTTTATCGACACTCAGCCATCCAGCAGGATCATAGCCCGATTTATACCTTCAGGGAAACGGGTTGACATTCAGTTTCTTGTTTCCATTCTCTCTCAACCACTACATTGTATAATTTAATCCGCTACTGCACATGGATTTGTTTAAGTCAATGGCTACAGTGCCATGAAAGATTAGCTGTCCCCTTTCCTGATTTAATTAAATAAATGAAACAATTTTTTAAATGTGTTTTGTGTTGACCCAGGTTCCCTTTATCTAACATTACATTTTTGTCTAAAGATCTGAAACCATTGTAAGAAATATGCGATTACAGAAGAAATTAGGAACATGACAAATACTTTTTCACGGCACTGTATTCTACATCACTGTTAGAACATTGAATTGGATCTGCCCTGTGTGAAAAAAATTAGACATTTTTGTACATGTATGCTAATGAAGCGCAGCTGCAGAAACAAATTAATGAACCTGATTCAGACAAGTCCATATGACAGTTGGAGTGTTAAATGTGTGGTATTCCCAGAAACATTCCCTTACCACACTTTCTGATTTCTTGCCGTGTCAGGATCGGTTGCTCTATATGCAATAATGTCGGCATCACCTTCCAGGTTCCCTGGTTTAATGACCACCCTCTCAACTGGATTAAAGACTGGAGCCTCATTCACATCCTCCACATTCACAATAACTGTGGCAGTGGAGGTGGGCAGACGGGTGGCAAATGGGGCGTCGTTCTCCACAGTGACCAACAAGGTGTAGCTTGCATTCTTCTCAAAATCAAGGCCCTGAATGGGGATGGAATACATGACTTAATTAAATTATAATATAATTTTAATTTAACAGTCTGGCAAAGTTTGGTGGTTTAAGAGACCCTTGAATGTTTGGTCTCCAGAACGTGGATCGTTACCTTGACTGTAGTAATAATGCCCTCCAGCTTGCTGGGTCCAGTACTGACATTGAAGTAACCTCCATTGTTTCCCTCAATAATCCTGTACTTAGTTGTCCAGGCCAGTGTGTGGGGTTCATCCCCATCAGTCACTGTCATTTTCACCACCTCGACACCCACTTCATTCTCAGGGACAGACACTGTGTACTGTGAAGTAGAAAGTTTACAGTATGTGTGTTACACAAAGGACACAGTTTAACCTGACAGCTATTAATGGATGCTTCTTTATCATTATGGACTTGAATATCACTCAACATAACTGAAAAATACCAGTTAAAGGTCACTTACTGTATTCTGCACAAACTGAGGAGCGTTGTCATTGCTGTCGGTTACCGTGACGATTGCTGTGCAGGTGGTTGCGAGGCCTTCCCCCATCATATCAGCAGCTTGAATTATCAATGTGTATTTAGGAAAGTTCTACAAAAGGAAACGCAAAATAGTTTTACTATTTCTAACTGGATACATTCTTGTCTATTATGTCCATAACGTCTATTTTTTTAACCATTGTCATTTTACATATAGTTCCTGTTATTAGTGTATCATATACCTCTCTGTCCAGCCCATCTGTATTCAGTTGGATCCCTCCAGTCACAGGGTTAATAAAGAACATATCTGCTTTTGGACTCTCTGGGTTTTGGGTCAGAAGTTTGTATCTAATGTCAGCATTCTCTGATCCTGGTTCATCTATATCAATTGCAGTCACCTTCATGAATTCAAAACCTTAAGAGGGAAAATGAATGAACACAAATAAATATCAAAACAAAAAATATCTTTTGATTCAACAGAGCACCACTGCGACTGTTTATGTGATATTGCATCTTGGGCAGTCAACCCGGCTTGTGGATATTGATACTGCTCTCAAAGAATATGCTACTGTTATTATACCATACTGAATTTTCATATTTGCCATAAGATGAACGTACCTTTGGGGGATGATTCGGCTACGTCGCCCAGGGACGGATCCATGGTAAATTTAGGTACGTTGTCGTTCTGATCGATCACCTTGATGACAATGTCCTCGGGATCCTCGGCCCGACTGGCACTGTCACCCAAAGCGACAGCGTGAGCCAAGAGCTAGAGAGGGGGAAGAGAGGAAAGAACATGGGCCTACAGTTACGGTTGGGACCTCTAATAAATCTCACAAAAAATAAAAATAAAGACTTGGCCATTGCTGATACTTGGTAATATCGTCTTGTTGCTGGAAAAACAAACTTACTTCATATTTAGCTTCCTTCTCTCGGTCCAAATGCTGGGTGACACTGAGCCAGCCAGTATTCCTGTTAATGATGAAAAGCCCAACAGGGGGCTGGTCTGCCCCAGGCCCAGTGATGCTGTATTGCACCTTCACTTCCTTATCCCGGCTGCCTGGGATCTGCAAATACAAACACAACCAGGCGACACTGAATAAAACACGATTGAACTACTACCAAACTCAAAATTGGCAAAAACGCAGCCACGGGCACATACCTGCACAATGAGTTTTGGGAAGGGGCCTCTGTCATTTTCCGAGATGCTGATGGTGGGAATGAACCAGCCCCTCTTCCTCCTCTTCAGTCCTTTTGAAGAGTGTGGAAACACCAGCTGTGGCAGAGCTGGACTAGATCTAGGCTAAAGAAGCAAATTTTCATTTCTGAAGTATTGAAGGTACTGAGTGCAAATAACTGCAGATAATAACAGCAAATGATAATAATCTATATATCTAAGAGAGTGTGTGTGTGTGTCTAAGATCAAAAATTAAAACATTCTTTAGGGGCACCAGTCATACCCATGTGAGACAACAGAAATAACCTTCATATGAACTGAGAGTATGGAAAATGGGCATTTGCACCCGCAGGCATCTGTGGCCATGAACCTACTGCAGAGTTGCTCAGTCCTGTGACGTGCGAAGGGATGATGATGCCCGCCGTGCTTTGACCGTAGTGGTGGTTGTACCCGGGTTCATGAATCACCTTGTCTGTGGACATCTTCTTTGAGCCTTCTGAGAATTCTTGGGGCACGTTTGTCTCTATTTTAAAAGCAGTGAAGGACATGTTTTGGATTTTTACTGTGTTGTATGAAATGCTTTTGTCACAGGCACCTCTATATGCAGCCACATCTGTATTTCTGTACTGCTAAAACAAGGCTGCTGAAACAGGGTTGGAAATTATTTTGATTATTTTTCTATTTATACTGACAATTATCTTTTTTTTTTTTTTTACACATTTGATTCTTAATCCATTCAAAACATTCATATTGTCCAGCACATTTTATTGTGCTATTGTATTTCATGTAAACTGGTCCAAACTAGAATTTTAGCAGCGCCAACCAGGTGGTTTTAGTTCACTCCTGTCTTGTTGAGTAATTTGGTATTAGGCAATCTATGGATGATAAGGGCAGTTTGATCACTGTGAGTCGTATTTCCGGCTTAGTGAACGATCAAACTTTACGTCCCTACGCACATCTGTGCTCTGTTGCACACATGGCGGCGCCACATGCACTTCCTGGGCTTCAACCATTCACCAGCTGGAGATCAATGTACGTCACAGTGACTATGTCCGTATTTTTCTACAGTCTATGTACTGTACCAAGTGTAACTACTTACTGTCAGATCATACCACACCAAGATCATATATCTGCATTAAATACAGGCAAGTGAACAGTTTGGTCAACAAATATTTTTATAGTGTGAGAAAATGAATTAAACATACCAATATTTAAACATTTGTGATCAAAAGGCTAAGAAGCTGTGGTTTTTATATCTGTACATGTACCTTGGAACGTGTATAGCCGGTTGAAGGAATCACATATGCCTTTTATAGTCTGTACAGTTGGAATTCATTTACATACATATACCTTTACTGAGAAGGTGAGTTGTGTCCTTGTTGATGGAGGTGTTGCTGGGTTGACATGGTAAAGTCTCTGCCTGTATACCTGTAGCCCAGCCCTGAGGAGTGAACTAATAAGTTCAGTTTTCTTTTTCTGAATACAGTATCTTCTATCAATTTATTCTCCAGAACAGATATTGTAATTATGGTGTCAGAACACTTACGATGTAAAAGTTTTATTTAGCTTTTTCAAATATATAACCAAACTAAAACCTTGTATATCATTGAAGTTTTTTTTTTTAACAAAGAAAAATATAGCAAAGATTCCCAGTAGCTTGCAAAAAGTTTTAGTTATTTGGATGCTAATTGTTGTAGTGTGGAATACCATTCCACATGACTATCTTGGAAAAATGTGAAAGCCTCACTGGAGGAATTTCAGAGCTTTCGAAGCAATATAGTAACATACTATATGTGATATATGGTATATTGTAAAGGTTAGATGTTATTTTTCATAAATTACGTTTTTTTATGTATTTCTCACAAATGAGTACAAAGATTTCTTATGAATTAGAATTGTAAAAAGTGCAGTTTTCTTGTACAGTCCCAGTTTGGAGCTGTCATTAATTCCCAAAATAACATTCAAAGAACTGCAGACCTCTCTAGCCTCAACTAAGGTCAGTGTTCATGACTTAACAATAAAAAAGAGACTGGGCAAAAATTGGATTCATGGGAGAGTAATAAGATGGGAAACACTGCTAACCAAGAGAAACATCAATGCTCATCTCAGATTCGTAAAAAATAAAATACATTTTTTTTTTAAAGTACCCGGGTGATCCTCAAGCCTTTTGAGATAATGTTCTGCTTCAGATTCAACATGACAGGCAGGATTTAAATTGAATTTCAATAAATTAATTTGCCAAATAGATTTTCCCAGAGGGGAAAAAAAATAATAATCGAGTTCAAGTAATAATCCATTACTTGTATTCAGTTCAGTTTGCTTTTAGAGGCAGAGCTTGGTCATTACACAACAACACAAAATATAGACCAATAACAAAACATAATCAAGACACATACAGCATATTACACAGCAAGCATACAACTATAGTGATTATAATTTCTGGTCACTGCAGGATGAAGGGTGATAGAAGGATGTAGTTTGTATTTACGTATATCATGCATTAAATCAACTGCCTGCATAATCACTCAAATGTCTGAATACTATAATCATGTATCTTTAAAATGTGTCCATGATGAATTAATACAGAGCACATGGCAATGGAGTTCAAGCTTACATGGATGAAGAGAAGGATGACTTCAAAATGTATTTCAGGACCCATTTTATGAGTGAAACTATTCTTTCCACTTCTCTGAACCATATGATCTCTTCTGTACTTTTTCAGTTCTGGTAACAGTGTAAGAAAAACCACAACTATTTTAGCTGCTGGTAATCTTGCGGGGGGGGGGGGGGGGGAATAAGCCCTTGACTTCCTGATAGCTTTCATAGACTTGGGAGAGCACACACTGGAAAGCACGTCCTAAAGCACAGCACGTCCTCTGAAGCACAGCCACTGAAAATATAGTCACCACTTCATTTAACAGAGATGCACGATCATTGTCCTGGAGTCAGTTAACAGAGGTGCACGATCATTGTCCTGCAGTCAGTTAACAGAGGTGCACGATCATTGTCCTGGAGTCAGTTAACAGAGGTGCACAATCATTGTCCTGGAGTTCCTAGACTTTCTGAACAGTGGTGCAAATCATTGCTGAGACAGGGGAGCTGCAGAGCCATCACTGTTGATTTCCACAAACCAAGTTCGGACTGGTCTTTCACTCAGCCAACGTAGGGAAATGAATATCGGGCCATGGGTGGCCCAGATCTGGTCAATGAGATCCAGACTATTTTTTGGGCCCAAAAATGGTCCGAATCATTCATTTCCATATGCAAGTGGAGCTAAAGTAAGTTACCTGGCCTGTCACTGGGCCAGGCCAAACTTGCTCTGTGCGTTACTATAATGTAAAATATGGCTAGTACCTGAGCCCCTTATTGCCTTGGTGATAAAAGGTCTCTATTTTAATATGTAAAGGGCAGGGGTGGGCAATTCTGGTCCTGGAAGGCCGGGTATGTATGCAGGTTTTTGTTTCCACCAATTACCCTGGCTAAACAAGATAATTGGCTGTATACATCGGCACTGGACACGATCGGTTGTCATTCATGCGCTTGTCAAGAAATGTAGCTAAATTGTCAGATGGCGAAAATGTTAGGGCCAGGTAAATAAATAAACAAGATTAGAAGTTCGCGTGAAATTGAGAAACAGATACGGCCCTCCTTGTCCACCTCTGGTAAAGAGGAAGTGGCCTGTGGCAAGAAACAGACTATCACCAAAACCGGCACGCGCTAAAACCGCAGACAGAGGAACCAGGGAGGAGGAGGAAGCGATGGTCTGATGGCACGCTCTGCTTGCAGCACCATGACAACCAAATTCCTTCGGAAAATGTCCGGCTGTTTAAATTAAACGGGGCGGGTTGCTGCTGGTTTCTTTCGAGCGGGGGTGGGGCGGTTCGCTTGGTGAAATCCTTCTTACATTACATTGTTATGAAAGGTTCGGTTGCCATTCCGCTTAAAATTTATACCGCCACACCGCTAGTTCCGCGATAGGGGATTCATGTGGAATTTTTAAGAGTTCAATTTATTCCGCCGTACTTTTGTAAGTAGAAAAATAAATGCAGGCACGTCTTCGTTTCAAAATAGGTCGTTTAATGTAGCAAAGGAACTAGTGGGTCTGTTACCCAAGTACAGATAAACACAGAACCAACAAATGACGGAGACAGTGAATACTTATACCCTGTTCCTTCAAGGAAACAAAGGGCCAAATGGTTATCTTAAACACATCACGGGGAAAGGGGGGGGGGGGGGGGGGGGTAATCAGACATTGGGGGGAAGAAACAAGGTGTGGGGGAGTTGGACTGAAGTAGGGGGTAGAGGATATCACACAATGGTACTGCATATCAAAGTGAGACAATTTGACTGGGCAAGGGGGTAGAGGATGTAGCACAAAGGGTGTGATTAAAAGGTTAATTTAACTGAGTGTGGTGGTAAACAATCAATGTTGTCTGTAACTGGCCCACTACAATGTGAGACACCTCAGAAGGGTAAACTGGCTCCCATGTTTTCCAACATTCCCTACTTTTTTAAATTTTTTATAAGAAAGTCTTCTATATTCCAAGGTGTATGTAAAGCAAAGAATATGAAGCAAAAACAAAAAATAAAACATAAAAATTAAAACAAACCCACAAATTATTCAGGGGTTATTTCTGAGCCATCCCACAGTTTCATTTCTATCAATGACTTTCTCCAACTGTCTTTTTCTGTTTATGCCAGCAATAACACTGTGTTTGATCATTGGGGATATGAATTACTATTAGACCTACAATTGCCAGGAATATCCAGTTCCAAAAATGTGTTTTCATCAGAGCATCCTTGTCGCTTCAGGACTGTGGCCTCTGCCTGGGCCAAGCTCACCTCCATTTTTGTTCTGAGTAGTGTTGAATCACTCTCCATTAGAGCTTTCTTCACCTGAGCATGAATACCTGACACATTTGACTGAGGAACCAGGTAGGCATCCTCCCACATGGCCAAGCTGTTGGACTCACTGGCATCAGTAGTAGGTAAACGAATGTTCCCCATCTGAACAGTGTATGCTGGTGTAAACCAGAAACCAGGGGGTGATCAACACCCTATATTACCATATGGAAATCTTGTGGGGTGACTCAGAATACACCAGTGACACTGGTCCACCACGCTCTCCACTTCCTCTAAAGGGTGAACATTCCTCTCTGTGGACAGTTCATTATAGTTAATAGATATAATTATTGCATGACTTTCATGCATAACATGTATGAATGTAATAATCTGTTGATTCAGCCATTCCCTTACCAGGTCAAACCTTAAGAATAGTAAACAATACTGATCAAACACGACAATGACATTAGCTCAATCATAAACAGCATGCATGAATACCATATTTACCTCCCCCTTTTAAATTTTTATTATTATTTTTTTTTTTTAAGCATCCCCGATTTAGAAAGTCACTGTATGTGGGGTTGGACTGTGAAAGGGATTCTCAGAGCCTTTCTGGCTGCTCTGCTCAGCATGTGCCTTAATCATAGACAATAGGTCTGTGTATGTAAGAGTGCCTTCAATCTGGGGCTGTTCTGTCTGAGGCTGCTGTGCACGCAGCTGTTTTGGCCCTTTTCCTTCCATCCCTCCTCCTTTTGACCAGCACTGTCGCTTGGAATGGCCAACACGCTTGCAATTGGCACACACACGGGGGCTTCTACACTCATTCTGAATGTGGCCTGGCTTCCCACAGTTAAAACAATGAAATTTGGCCTGGCCCTTATTAGATGCTAGCACAGCAACCCTTTTTCTAGAGCTCTGTTTAGGGCTCAGTGAACTGAGTTGTGACTCATTCCACACAGTTAAACAGTCTTGGATATCCCTGCCTATGTGCTGTCTGACTGGCTGTGCACCCAGTTCTCTATTCAACTGTAACAATAAATGTTGGCAAGTAGGCGAGACGAGATCTTTATATTTATTGATTACCAAACTCCAAAACATTGGATCGTCACCTGTTAGTAGTGCTCTGTTCCCTCCACCTATGTTTCGATTGTACACAATCACAAATGTTCTAAGAAAATCAGTGGGATGCTGCCCTTTCTTAGGTACAAACTCAAGAATTTTATTCATGTCAGCTATAACGCGATAACCCACAGCCTCGCTCACAACCCAAAAAGGTGAACACAGGTAGAAAGGGGGCTAGTGTACACAATGTTCTGTAAAGCATGTACTGGACTACACAACTGATTACATCCTGCCTGATACTGCTACTATGGTCTCACCGGGTCCCTCTCGCCACTCCCTCCCTGTCCAGTCAGCTTCTCAAGCACCCTCTAGTGGTGAGTGTGCATAGTACAGTTTCACGCACTCACCTTGAGATCTTTGGCATAACGATTGAAATCTGTAAACTATAGAAAATAGTGACACCTAGTGGATTTTATGTTAGCGCAGAACGATACGGGCCACGCAGGGGACACCATTAAACACAACGGTGTCTTCGTATAATTGGGTAATGACTGGAAATACACTTTACGCTGTCTGTCTGCACACAGATGACCCAGTAACCTGTTTTAGTACCCCTGTGCACTGAGACCTTAAGCCTTGAGCAAAAATATTATTTAGATTTTACATTAAAAATGTTGCATTAATACTGTGCTCCTACAACAGACGCAATGCATGAGTTTATTTCTTTCATTATGAAGGCAACTCATTACCTCAAAATACTCGCATTTTTAGGGGCGCGTGGATTTCAAATGAGAAGACATTCTATTTAACATGAAAATTTTTACTTTTTCTTAACGAAAGTTTTCATTTCAGAATGCACTATTTGTGCCAGAACACTCTTGAAAGAATGAACAAGAACAATTACATTTAAATGAAAATCAATCTTTTCCCCCAAGTGACTTGGGGGGAAAAGATTATTGAAATAGATTCGCGAAAAAACACACTCTTATGGTCTTAAGAGCTTTTTTGTTTTCTGAGGGAGTTTATGTTTTGATATAACAATTCACTTGGAATGTCTGAAAGTTAGGTTTGTTTTATTGAACCGACACTTATGAATGCGATACTTCGCTAAAATGTAGTATGGAACCCTTTAATTCAGCAACTCCGTCTCAATTACTATGTCGTCATCATTCAGGATCACGAATGTACTGAACTTGACGTCATCCAGGGGCGACGCTGGGGTTTCGCCTGCTGGGTAGGTTGTGGGAGATGGGCAGAACTTGTCATTTTTAATTCGATCAAAATTGTTATCAGATTAGATCTCCAAGAAACCGAAAGTACAGGCATTAACACCACAATGCCATGGGGAGGTAAGTGGTAACATATCTTTTTGTCTGTAATGCAAAGAAAACAAGTGGTTGAAATGGAGGATAAACAGCTAGCTAGCATCGATGTTGTTTAATGTTTAGCCATGAATTGTATTGCTGTTTGGCCTTCTTAGCTTGCTAGCAAGTTAACTAATACCACGACGCTGGTAGGCGTCCAGGTAGCGTCCTTATTGACAAGCGAAAAACTACCATTATAACAAGTAAATTTATATTTGTTTAAGTCCTGGTTTTCGTGTACTTTTGTGTATATGGTTTTGCAGGAGTAACTTTGCCATCTGAAGCTTAAAGTTAGCCAGCCAGTTCGTAATAAAATGTAAAACTTTTTGGCATTATGCTTTTCCCGTTCGTTCGTTTTCGTTGATTGGCCAGATTGTTTCAGCGGTGGTGATAATTCACGCTAATTTCTTGTGGTTGTATTTGTCGATAGCATGTTATTATTGGGGTGTGTCTGTGGAAGAGAGCTGTGGAGTCTTATTAGCTTATACCATGTGTAGTTACTTGTCTCAAGAGAATTGTGCTTTCTGTTACTTGTCTAAAATAAAGCTTTCTCAGAATGTTCAGCTCTACTGCAGTATATGTAGTTTATGCATGGGCTTTAACAAATACGCAAATATGTGCAAAACAAAAACTCTCGTGCTGTGAAATTCAAAGTGCAATCTTGGCGAGGTTATGCCAAACTAAATTAACATAGCAAGCGATGCTTAAGCAAAACAACAGTTCATTATTTTGTAGATATCTGCGGATCGTATTATATCCAGTATATGCTTTCGGCTGTAATCACGGAATGTGTAGCAGGAGTAACAGTAAATAATCGGCGTTTTTCCCATTACAGTGAGAGGTGAAGTGAAGGGTTAACTTCCTACTTGTTAGAATCGCTGCTTTACACCAGGCCGGTCAGTGGAGAATGGACTCCCCCTCTATAGCCGGGTTCCTCCCGAGGTTTTTTGGGAGGAATTTTTTGTCGCCTCCATTTGAGGGTTTTTCTCCCCACTAAAAGTTTTTTTTTTTTGGCCGACTGGTTCTTACTCGGTTTCTGCCCTTGCTCTGTTTTTGCTCTTTTCTGCCGCTCTGTAAAGCGTCTTTGTGACAGTTCTCTTCTCTGTAAACAGCGCTATATGAATACAGTTGATTTGATTTAAAGAACCGCATTTATTTTGATGATATCCAACAAATGGATTATAGTGCTGAACATTTGCAAAACTTCCGAAAGAATTTTAGCAATTGCCCATGGGCTTTTATTAAACACGACGGAATTGGCGCTGTTAATGCAAGTTCAGCGCGTTTGCCGTCTGCGTCGCCTAATCCAGCACCGACAGAGTGTTAAACTGGCTTCTGGTTCTTCAGGCATTTAGCAGGAAAAGTGTGATCATCTGTCCGGCCGTGTTCTTCTACCTTGGAGGATTCTTGATGGGTGGCGGTTTGTTTACATCTGGGTGGAGTTCTTCTGATATTCCATTGTTTCTTGACAGTTTGGCCTTACGACAGTTATAGCTGATGTGCCGAAGAGTAATCACAGTGGCATCATCGGATGAGACAATGTAATTTAGCTCCAGGGGAGCACTGAGTCATCTGAGAGGTATTACTTTTCAGGAATCATCCCTCAGCTGTAGCTGGCATGCAGGGAAATGACTCTCCATCTCTTATTCACACACGCGCACACATACACACATATCATAGGCCATACTCATTCAGCACTGCTGAGAACTTGTTTCCATGACAGGAAGACCGAATGGCGCAGATTGAGAAGACAGTATGAGATGTGTATGGTGCAGCGAGGTGTGCGGTTCGCAGTTTTGTCTGTTGGTTGAGTGCTGGGGAGAGACGACGGTGTCTTTGTATTGCAGCATCTCCAAGGCATCTGGAAGCACTGCGCTTTTCAGTGTGTTTCCCTCCAGGTCTCACACCTTTCTCTTTACTCCTGTCTTCTCTGTTCTTTCATGACCTATGCTTCCCCCCCTCACTCTCTCTCTCCCCTCTCTGTCTCTCTTTCTCTCATTCTCTCTCTCTGTCTCTCTCTTTCTCTCCCCCACTCAAACTCTCTCTCCCCCCTCCCCCCCAGGTGAGGTGGGTGTGGTCGGCAGGAGCTTCTCAAAGCTAGTTCCCGTGGTAACCACCACCATGCCAATGTGCCTCACACCTGTGCAGTAGGACCGCCCCCCCCCCCCGCACCGCCCAGCCAGGACCACCATGAAGCCCGTCCACGAGCGGAACCAGGAGTGCCTTCCCCCCAAGAAGCGGGACCTGCCGGTCAGCAGCAGCATCGCTGGAGGCGGGGCTGACGGAGGGGGCGGAGAGGAAGGAGGCTCCGCCCACAGCTCCGACTCCGCCTGCCGAGAACCCCTGGCGGGAGGCTCCGCCCCTGGGGAGTGGATTCGGGTGCAGCCGGGGGCGCATTACAGCGTGGAGAACCCGGACGGCCTGGGCGTGCCGATCGACCAGTACGGCATGCTCTACAAAGTGGCCCTCACCTCCGGCGCCTACCCCCCCACCAGCCTGCACCCGGTGTTGAGCCACATCCCCTCCGCCTACAGCGTCCCGTCCTCCCTCCTGCAGCACCCCGGGATCCCCTACCCGCCGCTGGGCTACGCCCACATCCCGCACTCGTCCCTGCAGCTGGTCAGCCCCCCCTACGCCGTCCCGTACGCGGTGCCGCCGGGCTTCGTCCCCGGCTCCCTGCTCCCGCCCCAGACCGCCGTCCCGCCCCAGGCCCACCACATCCCCCACCTGGTGCCCTACCCGTCCGTCATCCAGGGAGGCGTGGTCTCCCCTCCTCCCCAGACCGCCGCCCTGGGCCCCGCCCCCGCCGAGCTCCACCACAGGGCCACGCCCGTCTTCTACCACCACGCCGGCTCGCGAACGGCCCAGCCGGGCCTGGGCACAGACTACCGCGACTCGCACCTGGAGCGGGAGAAGGAGGTGAACGGAGGGGAGGAGGAGGAGCGGGGAGGCAGGGAGCCGACTCAGGACCCTGCCTACTCGTCCCGGGGCCCCCGGGCCCCGCACTCGGCCCCGCCCGGCCCCGTGGAGGCCCAGCGCCCCCAGGACAGGGCGGCCCGCAGGTTTGAGGCGAGGGGCTCCCCAGGCCTCCACAGCACCCCGGATTCCGACCTGGAGGTGAGTGGGGCGGCGGCTGCCTTCGGTCATGTGACTAGGCCCTGCTCGGGCACGTTTGCAGGTGTCCCCCGCCTGGGGTCTGGGGGCCCCTGAGGGCCCATAGTGAAGTGGAAAAATATTTTCCTCATTAAGAATGTTCTTATATACTGATGATGTATTGTAGAGTGGTATTTGTTTTTTTTTTCTCCGAAAGCTGTCATCGTCAACGTCAGGCGATTTGGAACCAAAGCTCCTTATGCGTGTGTGCAGTTATCGTCATGGTTACAGTGCGTGATTGAATTCATTTTTTTTTTTTTTTTTATACATTTTTTTTTCATTTCTTCTTTGCTGGAGCTGCTATTGTTTCATGTGTAGTGGCTGTGCGTTGGGATTGCCCCCTTGAGGACTCGGGTTTCATTACCTCCACGTGGGCACGAGAGCGCACGCTGAGCACGCGAAACTGAGCCGTGCGTTTGCGGCGCGTCGGCCCGGCGTGGTCGCTTGCGTCCGCGCGCTTGCGTAGGGTGCGCTTCCGGCCTAGCTCGAAGCAAAGCGCGCGCGTCCCACGATCCCAGTGGAGCCGCGAGCCCGGAGGGCTGGCGCGGGCGTGCTCTCGCCAGGCTTTCCTCTGACCCCGCCTCCCCGCTTCCTTCCCAGCTGACGGCGCTGCAAGCGGTTTTTTTGGGTAATCCTGACTCACCCCGGCGCTGCTGGGAAGGTGTCGTGATTGCCATTGATTTGCGGCCCCCTGCTGCAGAGCCGAGAGGAACGAGGCCGGGCGCTGAGGGGACGTCCGGGTGACTCACTGCGCTGAGACGATGGTTTCTGTTTCTTCTACTCTGTCGCTCGGCGGAGGGGTTACTGAACGAGTACACGGGTGGGAAGGGGGTTAGCTCAGGGTTTTTGTTCCAACCCCACAGCTCTGCACACCAGCACCGATTCACTCCTATTTCAGACCACAAAAACATTCTCACCGCGGTCCGTGGAAAGTCCGCGGCTATAGTTCATGATTTTACCAAAAAAAAAACTAAACAGATAATCTGGCAAAATAAGTGATTGGGGCTACTTAAATAGTTTTGGGCGAAAGTTGGAGTGAAATCCTGAAACGGATTGGCCCTCGCTGTGCACCCCTGGGTTAGCTGCAGTTCACGCTGCACGCCGGGGTGACCGCCAACTCCTTCTGTTCACTTTTCAGGTTCAGCAGGCGGTTTCCCGCCTGGCTTCTCCCGACCTGGGCGTGGGCAGAAGCCGCAAGCAGGCGTCGCTGGGGCCGCCGAGCCTGACCCAGGGGTCTCAGCGGGAGAGGGAGGAGGCCCTGCTGGGGGTCCGCGCGGAGGAGGCGTTAGCGCCAGGCCGGATAGCGTACGCGGCGTCCCTGTCCGGGCCCGACGACCCCAGGCTGCCGTCCCTGCACCCGCAGCCCGCCCACCACGCCGTGCTGCTGGCCAACGGGCAGCCGGTGCTCGTGCCGCTGGACTACCAGCAGCAGCGTGACCCGGGCCCGCCCAACGACATCATCACCGCCGCCGCCGCCGCCTCGCCGAAGGCCTTCGAGCCGCCGGCCACGCCGTACCCTCCCGAGCAGAGCCCCGCCCCGGGGGCGGTCCAGCCTGCCGCGGCCCCGCCCCCCGGCCCCGGCCCCTCCCACTTCACCAAGGGGGCCATCATCCAGCTGGCCACGGGCGAGCTGAAGCGGGTGGAGGACCTGCAGACGCAGGACTTCGTGCGGAGCGCGGAGGTGAGCGGCGGCCTGAAGATCGACTCCAGCATGGTGGTGGACGTCCGGCGCAGCCACAGGCCCGGCCTGGTGGCCCTGCACTTCACCGTGGGCGAGCAGCAGAGCAAGGTGGCCATCGACGTGCCGCCCGAGCACCCCTTCTTCGTCTTCGGCCAGGGCTGGTCCTCCTGCAGCCCCGACGCCACCGCCCGGCTCTACGGGCTGGACTGCCACCACCTGCAGGCGGGCGACGTCTGCGTGTCCATCGCCCTGCAGCAGCACAAACCGCAGCAGCTGCCGCCGCCGCCGCCGCCACAGGCCCAATCCAGGGCCCCCGCCAAAGCTGGCTCCGCCCCCGCCGTGGCCTTTCAGCCAATGGGGCCGCCCGCCCCCCAGCACCACCGCCCCCCGGCCCACTTCAGAGGGGAGAGGCCTCACCGGGACCGGGAGGAGGAGCAGGGGCACGGGGAGGCGCCCCCCAGGGCTGACAGGACTCCCCCCGAGCACACGAGGAGCCGGAGCGCCTACCGCTCGCACACCGAGGGCCCCCAGCGGCCTCCCCCCCGAGCACACGAGGCCGAGCGCTACCGTCCGCCACCGAGGGCCCCCAGCGGCCGGGACGCCGCCCCCCGCCACCCCATGCACCGGCCCACGGCGTCTCCGCCCCGCTCCAAATCCGATCAAGAGCGGACGCCCCCACCCCCACACCCACCCTCCACTCCCCGCCCCCGGCTCAAGCCACCTCATCCGCAAGAGGTCAAGCTGTCCATCGAGGGGCGCTCTAACGCGGGGAAGTAGCAGCGGCAGGTAGAGAGAGAGAGTGACCGAGAGTCGTAAATAACGAGAGGGAGAGGGAGAGAGAAAGCGAGAGAGAGCACAGCCTCAGAATGTTTGAGATTTTGCACACCCAAGTAAACATGACGGCCCCTATATGCTAGCACCGTGGTCTTCATGATCAGGGCTCAGCAAGACCCGTCAGGCCAGGCCAGGCCAGGCAAGGCTGGTTCTGTATGTCACTTTGTCACTACTGCTGATTGGCTTGCACAGTAGGCCCCGCCCCCCCGGCTTTGTTTGGGGCAGCCATTTTGGCACTGAATCTTTTACGATAAGATAGCACTGGACCAAAATGGCTCCTTTCTGACCGAAAATGATGGCCTCCTCTGGATTGCTTCAGCTGGCCTTTGGATGGACACTGCGAGCCCTCGTCCCAGTTAGAGTATCTACCAAAGCCTTCTTAAGTTTGCATTCCCAGGAGTCTGGATCCAGTCGGGACAGGAAGTTGCCTCTTTCGACCAAAATCAAAGGCAGGAATCCCAAGGCGGTCCACACAGGAGTGCCGCAGGAACTCCATTTACAGACAGGAAGCACCTTTTCCATCAAACACCTTGAATCTTGTGCAGGAAAATGAAGCAGCAACGCACCTTAACATCTTAAATTGTACTATCAGAATTCATGGTGACATCCCCCCCCCCCCCCCATTCAGAGGAATAATCATGGTCATAGTTTTTCCTTTTTGCTTGTTTCTTCTCTTCCCTCACACATGTTGTTTCTTTTGTTAGTTTTTTATTGGAAGTTTTGGTTTCTGCGAGGATCTCTCAGGACGGCGGTCCCCATCTTCCCTGCTTCCGCTGGCGTTGTTTAAATATTTACTCAGGCGCTGCGTGTCCCGCCGCCTGTATTCCTGCAGCGTGGTGATGTCCTGTTGCCTGATGATAACGCGAACGAGAAACAGGCCTCCTCAGTACCTCGTTTGCCCCCCGCCCCGCCCGATGGGAGCGCACCCTGGCTGTCGGCAGATGTTGTGATTTTTGGTGTTTCTGTCGGTGGATTCGGGTTTCGGCCCCCTCCTCCTCCTCATCCGACGCCCGGCTGATGACACCCACTCCTTCTGAAGCCAAGATCACAGGTGGAGTCGGATGTGATGGTGGGTGACTCCTGCAATTAAGTGTAGAGGAGAAGGGAGTGAGAGAGACGGTGAGAGAGAGAAAGACACAGACAGTGAGAGAGTGAGAGAGACGGCGAGAGAGAGAAAGACAAAGACAGTGAGAATGAGAGAGAGAGGGCGAGAGAGAGCGTGTAACAGAGAAGTTGAGAACGCATGAGTGTGTGCATGAAAATGAATTCCTCCAAAGATCCAAGTACCCTTTGGAAGCCATTTGGCAGCGTTATTGTGGAATAGTGGGGTTTGAGAACTTGGATATGTGCAAAAGGAAAAAAAAAAGGACACCACTGATAACTTAATGTATCTGGATACTCAGTTAACGTTATCAAAGCAATAGTTACCCTAGGAAACCAGGCTGAGATACATTTACAAGGCTTTCTGTTTTCTTTTTTCATTTTTTGGCTTTAGAAAAGGCATCTAGCAGTCTGCATAGATGCCGGAACTGTAAAACTTGAACCCAAAATCTTCTATGTTTTCAAAGGTGTGATGCACAATTTTTTAATTTGAGTATAATCCATTTAATTGATGCGGTTGCAATATTTGTACAAATATAAATAATCAGCTTATCAGCTTGCTGTCCTAAAAAAAAGTGTGAGAATTAAATAGCAGGAGATTTTCCTCTCTTTGAAGATGAAGGCAGCCAGAATTCTAGGCGTTCTGAGCAAACGCATCTCCTGGAGCTCGTCTTGTGGGAATCGGTTCCAAATGATTTTATATTTTCTCCTGTTTTGTCTTCTGTAATTGACCTTCTGCATGGTACAGCATAGGAACCTTCTTCTTTCTGCAATATGCTATGAGCTGTGCGTCTTGGAGTATTAGTATTGTGTTGCACATAGGGAAAGTTACATTTGGCCCACAGTGATGTTTTGGGCAAAATACGGTAGAGAATTTTTTTTTCTCCTGCAGGGAGAGTCATTTGTATTCCCCCCCCAAAAAAACAATTATTTTTCAAACATTTTTGCTTGTTAGGAAGGAACTTGCGTAGTAAGACACTGTTTACAAATTTGTCCGAGGGAAATGCTGCATTTCCCCCTCAGTTTCAACGCTGAGTTTTGTTACTGGAAAGACTCCCATGGACAAAATTAAGAAAAAGTGCAATTAGACCCATACAGAAATGACTCATCTGGGCTGGAAAACGCCATTCCAACTGAAACCCATCAGTTCTTTAGTTGGTTTCTTATTTCTATAGTAGCATGGCCCCCTCTTCTACGAGGATAGAGCCTCAAGTGCATCCAGTTTCTGATGTTTTTAATCACTTCTAGGCTTCTCTTACCGAATACTCATCTGCACCGATGAGAACATAATTCAAGAACTTCTAAAACCTTCACGTCCACAGCACACGATTGATGTCGACGGCGATAAATAAAATACTTAAAATAGTTTTGCTATTTGTTCGTAAATCCAATTTCATGTCCGGAATGCAGAATGTCCGTTTATGGTATTCGGACTTAATTATTTAACGGGACGACATGGTTAGGTTGAATAGGATTATTTTAAACCATATCGATGCTTTTACCAATTCCTGTGGTTGCCAGTCGACGTGAGGGGCCCGCAGGGTGCATGCATGCATTTAGCACCGGTTGTATATTTGCGTTTCGTGGTTATCTTTGGGCTTGCGCGCTGCTCCAATTTTCTGTGTCACTTTGGAATGAATGATTTCTTCTTTAAACTCTGTTCCAAAGAAAGTCAGGACCAAATTCAAGAGTATTCTTTGAAAGCGGGTCGCGCACAAACGTGTCTAGAAATTCTTTGAAATGCCGGTTCAGGATATAAGAGCGTGCGATAACCTCGATTGTGGTTTTCCGGGACGGAATTCCAGTTCCGGTTCTATTTAAAGATGTTTAAAGAGTCGGATCTAGTTCAGCTTACCCCAGAATACTTCTGAATCACCGTGTTCAAATGATTTCTGGTCTCTGCTAGTTGCAAACTCAAGTCCCCTTCCCTACGGACTGCTGGTCACAGAGACACTTTGACCGAGACGAGGCACACCGATTTTTCTCGGCTTTTGGTATTCATTTTTGTAATATTGCTGACATTGACTTGCCGTTTTACTTTTTACTGAAGTGCTCACTCTGCGGATGCAGGTCTAAGGAGTGACATTTATATGACCTGGGCGTATAGAGCTAGGTTGTTTTCTCTTCGCACTTTCCAATGATTGGTGTACATGCCCAAGATACGTCTAGTCCAGCGAGAGACTAGTGCTGTCCCCAGTGTTCTGATGAATCGCCCTCTAGCGTCAGGCAGCAGTATCTCCATATTAGTTATTATCTGGAGACATTCCACATACAAAATAAAAAAATGATTTTTTAAGCAAATGACCAAATCTCATTAAGATGCACAATAATTCATGCCAAGTAAACTTGAACAGTTTTGGGATGCAAGTCATTTGTGCATTCTAAAAAAATATTTGAAGACCAACATTTAAGCTGTAAGCAATATACTTACATGTCATTCTAAAATATAAAGACCAATTTTACTGAATTCTGCCATGTGTTAAATTGGCAAAATTAAGTAAATGTATGTATTCTGTTGTTCAGTGTGTTTTACAATCCGAATGATGAGTAGGATTTTTTTTCTATTTTATAAGTGACACGATTCAGTCATTTTACAGTACCAGAAATTAGCACCCTTAAAGGAGTACCATGGTGATTTTCACACTTTCTCGGTTTTATGTGCTATTTGCACAAGAGGCATTGAAGAAACACAATGAGCAAAGTATTAAATATGTCCGTTCTGTATTCTTGGAGAAATATGCGTTTTAAATTCATCGTCCTATTTTCAACCGGTTGAGAAAGTTGTCATTTTGCTACGTCATTAATACAGTAACCACTCCCATTTCCACGCCCCGTAAAGAAATCTGACAGGACACACCGTCCTGCTGTTCAGACAATGCAAATATTTGACTAACGTTAGGTTCACTTAAATTAGAGTGCCTTTAGATTATTTCTGGTTATATTCATTTAGCTAGCTAGCTAACGTTAGCTAGCTAGGAGGTTTGCTTTCATAATGCAATGTTATCGATAACGTTAGCTTGCTAGTTTGCTTTTATGAGGACGTTATAGTTGTGCTTTTATCTTAACTTGGCTAGCTAGATATCAAAAATTATCATTAGATATAAGTCAACGTCCTTACCTTAGCTATCTACCGATACTTGATATACTAGCCCTACTAAGCTAGCTAGCTTGTGAAAATTCAGTCTCCCAAAGAGAGCGCATATCATGGGGGTAGCTATGGTAACGGGGCACGGTCTGTCAATCATAGCTAACTGACAGTTCTCATTACCACGCCCAGACGGTTCGGGTGAATTTTTATCGTGGGAAATTTAGGCTTAGAAAAATACGTTTTAAAGTACATTGAAATGACTGAAGAATAAAAAAATTATGCACATTTGTTTTGTTGTTGCCTGAAGACAACTGGGAAGTGTCACGTTCAACCACCATGGTACTCCTTTAAATATGAGACCATAAATTCGTTGTGTTTTAATTGTATTGTTCCACTTTTGTAAAGTCCGTCTCTTGTTGTTTCAACCACCCCAAAAAGTGTTTTCTAGAATGTCCGAGTGTCTTACAGCCTTGTTACTGCCTGTTAAACATGCACAAACTATTTCTCCCTACTCCCTATGGTGTTTGTATTTGATACTGAGGCAATATTTTATATAATATAAAATATTGGGAGGGGGCGTCTTTAGATGTGAACTCGGGTCTGTACTCTTTCATTCGCACTGCCTTAACAGAAGCTCCCGGTTGGAGGTGTCCTGGGCTTGTTTTTGGGCTGTTGTGTTCCTGTTGTGCTTTCGCTTGACTTTGCAAATCCTGGACTGTTGTGCTGCGTTGTCACGGCGATGCTCCAGTTCAGCTGTCTTAATTCAGATCTGTCAATCCAGTCACACCACCACAACAGTCTCCAGTTTCGTCTACTCTGGTCTGTTCTTAATCACCGCTGTAATCTCCCGCTGTGTTGTTTGTGTGCGTCTGCTCTGGTCTGTTTACGTTGCCCTTCATGATTTCTCCAATGTGCTAACACTGTACAGCAATCTTCTTACTCACTCTCTTTCTCTTCATCCACCTGTTTTACTCGTCTTCCTTTTGGATCCCCTCACCATAAAGTAGATGGGCAAAGGTATGCTGTCTATCTGTGTGCATCTATTCTGGTCTTCTGCAGCACTGAACCTCGTGCAGCACTGAACCGCTGTCGCTAATATATACAAATAATTACTTATTTATTTTCAAACCCAGCGGTGTTCAGCTGCCGAATAATCTTTTGAATACCTTTAAGGTCATAAGGTGGGGACAAAAACTGCTTTCGGAGTTTCTACGTCAAATGCAGCCGTAAAAGTAAATCTGACAGCATTGTGTGATCCAAGAGATTCAATTTAATTTCCATTCAGTGTTTGAATGAATCCAGGCAGACCTCACCTGATTGTGGTGGGAGAAACAGCGAGACGAATGTAGCTCAGCACTACTGAAAGTTAATGGGTTGAAGTCAGTGACCGAATTGAGTAATCCATTAGAAGAGATTGGCTCAACTGAGGAAAAAAAAACATTGAATCCTGCCAATCCAAATCATTATGATGATTTGAACTGAACTCACAACCTGTTTTTAAGGTCTAGATTGTAAACACTCTGCTTGTTTAGGTGGAGCGAATTTGGCTCAAGATGGAAGCAAGTTGCCAATTGCCTTTTGGAAATGTACCAAAAGCTTAATTCCATTCAGATGCCGGCCTGTGAATTTCAATGGCAATTGCATTGTTCATTATGAAACCATCAAAACAAGCCTGACAGCTGGTGATTGATGTGTTTTTCCTCCTCTTCCTCCGTAATACTAGTTGGCACCATTGCCCTTCACTGGCAGTGCAGCACTGCATCACGTCTACATAAAGCGCAGTGTTCCTTGTGCCTGATCCCCATTCCACCCCATAATTGTGTGTCTTTGCGTTGCTGTGGGCAACCGTAGGGCCTGTGACTCTGGCGGGGCCACAGGTCCGTGGGCGAGTTCAGTGTTCTAAACCCGCCGTAGGCCGTGTAGTTTCCTGTTTCAGCGCGTTTAAAGCTGGGAAGTTCGGCAGCAGTGAGATTGATGCTGTCTGCAGCGTTAAGCCTGTTAACTGGGGGGGGGGGGGCTGCTTCTTCCCGTGTAGCTAGTGTGGGCTGGTCGCTTTGTGAGGTGAACCCCCACCCCCCCCGTTTCTCGACCGGCACAGAGGCCCTGGTGCTCGAGTCGTTTCCTAGAGACAGCAGTTCCTGCGCCACGGCGATGTTTTGTCGGGCGCTTTCTCTTTCCTTCTCCCTCCCTCCATTTCCCCCCACCTTCTCTCTCCCCCCTCTCTCCCTTTCTCTCTCTCTTTCTCACTCTGTATGACCTACCTATTACCTCTGACAACTGCACAACTCACCCCTCCTACCCAGCATGCCCTTTGACACGGTGCACAGACAGGACATGCATGCACACACACACACACGCACACAAACATGAACAAACATGAATACACACATGCGCACACGTACACACACACACACACACAAACATGAACGTGCACACACACACACACACACACACACAGTAGGATAGAGCCATCTCCTTATAACCCTGAGGGAGTGGGCAGCCTCTCTCTGATCAGGTTTGTGAGGGGTGGCCGCGTAAAGCACTGCACTTTGATAAAACCTCACTCTCGTCTTTCTCTTGATTGTCTATTTATATTGTATGAATAAAAACAAAAGTCTGCACTTACTTTCTATAGACTTGTAATGTTATTAAAAATAAGCTGTTGGTTGATTGTTGTTTTTTTAAATAGTCTTTAATAATATAACATAAAACCATTAAAAAGCAATCAACCAGCAGTTACATGCTTGTGAATATCTTTCTATCTATCTATCTCTATCTATCTATCTTTCTCCCTCTCTCTATATATATATATATATATATATATATGATGGTGTGCATATTGATACCTTTGTCAGTAAGGCCTTAAGAACAGTTATATACATGTTAGAATGATAAGTCATGGGTTAGTTGTACTGCAAAAGGTCAGCAGATTTAATTATGAAACCGTGACTACTTTGGCTCTTCTTGTTTCATACTTAAATGGTAGCATTTTACTGCAGTGCAGGCTGGTTCCTTGTGCAGGGAATGTTGGGCGGTGCGAGATGTTGGTGGGGGTGGGGGGCTCTCCCTCCCCCGGTGCGTTCATTTTCAGAAGATGAGGCTGTGAGGTACAGCCGTCAGGTAAAACGCATTGCTATTTTTGTATTTTTCAACAGTGTTTGTAAGTGGTCAAAAGGAGGGCCGTGCCATTAATGGAGGCGTAAGCAACGTGCAGGCTTTATACAAAAATGTAAACTTGAATTTCTTTTAAAAAAATTTTTTTAGTACAATAGGGTGTTATGGGTGAAGGTGAAATGGACAGTTTGCCCCCAACCCCCAACCCCCTTTCATTGTTTAGCTCAAGTCACAGTGGCTCAATAGTGAAGAAATGGCCCTAGAGGTCAGGGCACTTGGTGTTGTGAAAGTTGTTTGGAGCCCAGCAATGATCTCCCCTCTTAATTTCAGAGGGGGATTGTGCATTTGGGGCAGAGGAGCGTGTAAGCATTTTTATTTTAATTTTTTTTAATGATCCAGAGAGAACGTTGTTGAGAGGAACAAAACATTAAAGTTGAAAACCGAGGGTTTCTTTTTAATTTTTAAAAAAGGATAACGGCGGTTTCTGAGAGAATCGTCTGTTGCGTCCCGTGAGCTTTCTCGCGCCGGAGCGCGAGACAGGACCGCGCGATCTCGGCGTTTGAAAATAAACTGCCGCTGTTCAGTGGCGTAATCATAGCTAACTTTGGAAGCCCTGACAAATAGAGAGCAGTGTGCAAGGCAGCTACAGTTTGGTAGCATGCATCTAAATCAGGAGAGAGAACGGTTATGAGTTTTAAAGAATCGTACATAAAAATCAAAATAGACGTACTTTTGGCACTATGTGACACCGCTTTTATGTGACGTGTGACATTTAAGATAAACAGCATCTTTTTTTCTTATTTAATGCATAAAAACTGCAAAACTATATGCAATGATGTAAATGTAATATTGAATCCTCAAATATAATCCAGGTTGTATAAACTTTGTATAGTGAGTTTTAATATCTTATGGCTGTACCAATATGTATTAATTCTTATCGGAAGCCTTAGTTGTCAACCCAAAGTGCTCCCTTTTCCTAGAATTCCCTACACCTACCTGAACTTTCAAAAGCATTAACTATATTTTGTTGCGATTTATTTGTACCTGTTTTGAATAAAATAGATTTGTATTGTATATTTGTATCTTTTTGTGACCTACCTTTTCAGCTTTTTTTGTTTTATTTTCCGGTTTTAATTCGCTGTACTAAAGGATACAAAGATAGTGTATTTTTACTGTCACAGATTTATATGAAAGCTTTTTGTGAAAGATATTTAACGTTAAGTAAACAGTTTGTGTGAGTGTATTTAAACACACACGTACACACGTCAGTCTATTATTTAAGATCTACTCCAGTGAAAATGCCATTTGTTGTTTTTGTGTGTGTGCATGTGTGTTTGTTTTTGGCTAAAATTTGATCTGTAGAACAAACATGAATTTCCCCACTATTGAAACACTGAACAAGAAAAGGCCTCTAAAGCCTAGTATGGGACTAGTAGCCTATTACCTGCTGACCTCTAGTAACTTGTAATAATTGCGGAGGTCGTCTGTGATCTTAATCCCGTGCGAATCTGCCATGTCCGTAATTTGTAAAGTAAAAATTCCACCGCAAATTACCTACAATATTTCGCTAAACACAGAGGTAATGTGATAATATTAGTTCCGTGCGAATCGGCATCTCGGTGACTTGGGTCATATTTTACTGCTACGCAGAGCAGAGCCTTGACATTTTCAATCATGTCCGGGGGGATAATGTCAGTAAATTCGAGTAAAATACAGACTTCGCTTATCCCGTGCGAATGCGCCGCACGAAACACAGACGTGGGGAGGTAATTTCTAAATCACATGGGGTCCCCAGGTAATACTAGTCCCGTGCGAATAGGACTTCAGGGTACCAATCTGCTCTTTTTCACCCGTTAGTCCTGTAGCAGAACGGACTTCCAAATGGACCCCACACACACAAAATATACAGTGACACAATGCATGACAACAAAAATCATAAATAGTCTTCCTTTTAATTATTCAACAGTTTGTTTGGCCTTTTTTATTTCTGTAAACATGAAGAATGTATCCTGGTGAACTACCCAAAAAAAGGCCAAATGTTTCAACAATAAGGTAGTATCCCTATTCTTAAATTAATAAGAACAGCAATGGGTAGGCATAATAATAATTATAACACAGGCTCATAATTAATTCTAGAACAAATGCAGGCTGACATGCAGTGTTAAACTAAGCCAGTGTGTTACACTAGGCCAAGTTTCTAACAGAACCTGGACACACTTGCACTCATTCACTCACACACACACACACAATGTCCCGTGGCAATTTAAAGTGTTCTGGTTCCTTTAGAACATTTGAGGATCACACACTGATTTCCTAACTCAGTAGGCCATGCTCCAGGTCATCCCAGAACACAGTGCTTTGTGCTGCAGGCATAATACCAGAAGCTGTAAACATGGTGTATAATGAACCGGCCCTGAACAGGAAATAAACATCTCGAATCAAGAAGAAAAAAAAAAGTTATAAGACGATGCTTGGGATAGTCGTGAAACATTTTGCTTCTGTGCAAGGACCTGTCGACAGAACGCTGACTGCATAACTTGCTGTGTGCCGTAATAAAGTCGCAGGAGAGACCCTGCTGCTTTCCCCCAGTCGTAAACGTTTATGGCTGAACGACAGATGAGATCCAAGCAGGAGCACAAACCGTGACCTCTTCCCACAATTCATTGTGAAAGGTGAGTATTTTTTTTTTCTCCTGACTGGACCCCTCCCACTTATTGAGGTCACAATAAATAAATAAAAAACCTGCAGTGCCTGGCTTCTGTCATGACCAGGCCTCCATCTCCCATCAGGCATCAGGGCACAAAGAGCCTCCAGGATTCCCAGAAGCCCCCAGTAGCTCCTTACACTATAAATGTACCCTTTTTTCTTTCTCACAATCTGCATAGTTATAAAAAAAGTCAATATTTTTTCCACTGGTTGGAATAAAACTCCTGTTGCATAGCAGTCTGAGCCACCCATTCCCCCGCCAGGGTACTGGTTAAAAAAAAAAAAAAAAAGACAGAGAACATAAGTCATTACCATGGTGACAAAGAGGTGCACTCTTCATGTTCTCCTTAGTTCTTGGAATGGCTCAAAACAGTTTATCAGTCCTTAAATTCCCTGTCTTAATTACACCTTAGTTTCACAATACTCCAGTATAATTACTTTGTCAAGTTTCTCAAAACCCGAAGAAAGTAAAAAAAAAAAACAACTTTCCAGTGATACAGGCAAAGGCAACATCACACTTCTCAAAACGATGAAAGAAAGAAAGAAAACCTGTCATGGCCTCCGACTCATGAGGACAATAGCATTCTTAATCCAAGTGTTGGCTCCCCCTCGCCAGTACAGAGGTGATGTAGGGAAACGGCAGCAGGGAACATCGCCGTCTGCGATGTGCCGGACGCCACGGCACAGAACTGTTCCCGTCCTGACTGGAGGCTGTGTGTCGGGTGTGCAAACGTGCAAACTGGGCACAGCATAGTCAGTGTGACAGCTAATGGTGAGTGTGTGTGTGTGCGTGTGCGCGTGTGTGCATGTGTGTGTGCGTCTGTGTATGTGTGTGTGTGTGTGCGCGCGTGTGCATGTGTGTGTGCGTCTGTGTGTGCGTGCACGAATAACTATGAGGGAATAAGGGAGACAAATACAGGCTGGAATGGCGTTGGCTACTCCATGTGGTTCACAAACTCTTCTGGGAAATTTGATGATTTCTTTTGTTGTGTACTGTGTGTGTGGGTGCGTGCGAGAGAGGGAGAAGAACCTGGGGATAGAATGTGGCACGTGAAGAAGTGATAGAGTAAGGAACAGTCAAATTCAGCAATATCAGCATTCATACAGCACTGGCTCTTCACCACACATTTAGACACTGACTTTGTTTTTGCGTCTTCGTAAGCGTATAACCATTTACAATACAAAACCCCACAAAAAAAAAAGAGAGAAGCATTTCTGCATTGAAGTGCGGACGTTTTCAGGTAGGATGGGTTGTTTGGGAGTTACTGGATTGAGATAGCGTTGTCTGAAAAGTGTGCGGTGCGAGCGTCTGTAAACCGAGGGTCCTCCGTGCCGGCCACCAGCGGCTACGGTACCGCCAACGAAGCCACTGGCCAGGCCAGAGCCCTTTTAGAGGTAGAAGTAGATTCAGTGGATATGAGCTAACCAGTGACCCCCCCCCCCTGCTGGCAGCTTTGGGAATAGCTGCCAGGTAGACTCCAGCTGCGGGCTGGCAAATTAAAAGAGGGGAGAGCAGATTGAAAGCGGCTGATTCTCCAGTCCCATTACTGTCGACGCATGTGCAAACGGATTCTCCCACTCTGGAAGAGAGGTACTGTTCAACGAGTTACTGAGCGCTGGATCTCTTTCTTAAGTCCCATCTTGTTTAAACTTGCCAGTCGATATTACGGTTTGTTGTATAAAAAAAAATATTCAACCTTATTTTCAAAATGTTTCCTCTACCCTTATAAATTCAGTTTTTTGCTGACGACAGCTTCTTGAATTTTTCTTTAACCATTTGATCGCCTTACAAACCCTGTGCAATCAAAATAACCCTTTTTAAATAGTTCAGTTATAAATTAAGAACATAACAAAATAAATACGATGCAATTAAGCAAGTGTTATTCCGCGAGATTTTGAATTTGTTTTTTGTTTTTTTGTTTTTATCCTGGAAGGAAGGTTCTCATGATGCTGGAGGATATGGCATCGACAAAAACTAGGTTGAAAACCTAGTTTCTGACATCACTAACGAGGTGATTTACATCAAAAACCAATCTGCAGTCAGTTTACATATATCGCCTGTGCCGGAGGGCATCATGGCTTGTTGTATACGCCGGCGGGGGTCAGGAATGTAATGAGTTAAAGAGAGCTGCACTGGGAGGAACACCACTGCTCAGATGGAATAACTAGCTTAATTAGCTGGCTAACGCTACACTACGCTGTGTCAGTACCGGGTGAGCAGCGAATTAACGTCAGAAAGGTTAAAAAAAAAGATAGTATGGAATGATTTTGTTATCAATATAAGGAAAATATAATTGGCTAGCTACCCAGCTAACTTTGACATTGGAAATTCGGTAGAAGGCTCGATGAGAAACTGACGAGCTGCCATGCTTGCCGCCTTAGCCAGTTACCCACGCTACACAGGCGGAGGCAGCGATGTTCCCGTCACTGGGATTGACCAGTATTGGCTCGTACGTCGCTAAATGTAAACGCTCCAGTCCGACCACTGATTTGGTTGGTTTCGATGCCGTCTATGACAGAGGTGGTGCCATTTTCCATAGACGGGTAGTTTTACATCTTCTGCTAGCTAGCGAACTAAACACAATTTTAAGTCCCATCTGTGCGACTGCCAACAAAAAGTGAACTTACGAATATTCATTACAGAGGGGACACACCCTCGATCCTCCTGCTCTGCTTTTAAGAAATATTTTACTTAAAACAAATCGAAATGAAATTTTGTTAGAACTGTTTCTCCCCCCCATTAAGAAATCTGGAAAAGGTAAACGTTTTCCGTTAATGGAACAGAAGTGATCGCACAGGGTCATTAACACGGCCGTGAGCTCAAACCCCTCAGAGCGGACCGGTCCTCGCCGAGCAGGGTGACGTCACCCAATAGCAGGCGAGGAGCAAATCGGCGGGACTTTGCAGGCCTGGTCTGGTCTGGGGACCCTAGAGGGGCCGGTCCCCAGGGGCCGCTGAGGCAGAAGGAGGTGGGGGGGGGGGCATGTACGGCCCCTGCTAGGGCAGCTTCATGAAGACGCCGTTGTCCAGGGGGGGGCAGGGGAACTGGAAGAGGCTCATGTCGGCGGTGAGGGCGGCCATGGCGGCGGGGTCGTGCTCGATCTGCGAGCGCAGCGACGGCTCGATCTTCTCCAGCCGCCGCTTGAGCCGCTTGGCCTCGCGCTCGCGGACCAGCCGCGCCTGCCGCCGCTCGGGCGTCTCGCTGGCGCGCTTCAGCCGCATGGC
>NC_057937.1:56033843-56116343 GCF_018555375.3 Anguilla rostrata
AGCCCACCATTACCACAATATGTTCACTCCTCTCTCTCTCTCTCTCTCTCCCTCTCATCGCCATTCCCAAATCACCTGGCCACGCCCCACCCCGCCCCTAGCCCCTAGCCCCCAGCCCCTGGCCCCCAGCCCGATCGCGCTCATGCTGACGGGAGCAGCCAGTGAGGGGTTTAGAGGTGATCACAGCCCTCGGAGCGCGTCGGGGGCTTCGGGAGAGGCCAGGCCCGTTGCCCCCGTTGCCCCCGCCGCCCCCGTTGCCCCCGCCGCTCTGCTCACCTGGTAGACGTGCGCTACGAGCCGCTCAGCGCTGCCGAACTCCAGAGTGCACAGAGGGCACACGTAACCGTTCCCCGGGTCGGCCCCCTCCTCGCTCTCCTGTGGGGCGAAGTGCAAGCCTGTTAGCGGCGGCGGCGGCGGCGGCGGAGCGCGCGGGGGGCGGGGCTAACCGACGAGGGACCCAACAGGCCGAACTCTGTGAGGCGGCGGATTAGCATGCGCGACGTGTCCTCCTTTGAGTGCACTGAGGTTATAGAGCGAACGAAATCTCTGAGTGTGTTTCCAGTTCATGGGGTGTGGGAGAGGGAGATAACTTGGTGCATGCGCGCGCGTGTGTCTGAGTGTGCATGTGCGAGAGTGAGCGTGTGTGCACGTGTGAGTGTGAGAGTGCGTGTGCACGTGTGTGTGAGTGAGTGCGTGTGTGCGTAGGGAGACAGATTGGGGTGAGTGGTGGCTGTATGCACAGTAACTGTCTGGCATAGCAGTGTGGTAGCGCACATTTACTTCAGGCATTATGCAGGGCAGCCCTTGCTCTCAGGACCCCAAGGCCTGCTGCCATTAGGAGCACTGGAGTAGTTCCTGGAGTGTCGCGGCAAACCTGCCGCAGCGCGCGAGAGAGGAATCCCCGCGGGACGCACAAGGTCACGCCCAAAATAAGCCCACAAAAGAGCTGTTTGAGGAGGACTGCACTTCCTGCCGATGGCCAAAACTTAAGTGGTTCCCGTTTTCCAAGCGATAAAGTGATAAAGAGTGGCGATCTATTTGCAATTCAATTTTAAATGTTTTTCTTGTTTTTTTTCTCCTGTGTCTGGTGCCCATCTTCTTCGTTTATTTTCTCCTCCAGCCATCTGTTGATCAGAAACACGTCTCTGTGGAGGACGGCAGGCTGGCAGGAAGTGCACGTAATGGGGCCAGAGAGACTAGATGTTTCTGAGATACCGTTGAGAGCACGTCGCGTCCTTTAATAAAGGCTCCTGAAAAACGATGGTGGAAACCATAATGATATCACGGCAAACCCCACTAGACCGTCTTAGAACTTTAACTTTGAGTTTCAGTCTATTAGGGCGAGACGTGTAGGGTGGTCTGAGTCTTGAGCCCTGCCATGGCACCTTCTCTGCTCTGGTCCTCTCTCTCTCTCTCTCTCTCTCTATCTCTCTATCTCTCTAGCTCCCTCTCCCATTTAAGACCTTAACAAGTAGAATCAGGTGTCTCAGTGCCAGGCTAAAACCAAAACCTGCACCCACACCGGCCCTTTTCGGATAAGATTGGGCACCCCTGGTTTAGAGTATAACCGTTTCCGTCCCGTAATGCCCCCCCCCCCCCCCCCCCGAGCGGTGGGTCACTGAGCGCGCTCAGCTGAATTGGGGCTCACCTCCTTCAGGTGGGCCTCCTGCAGGGACGCCCGGCAGCTCTTCATGCCCGTCATGCTGTCGTCGGCGGAGCTGTTGGAGGACGAGTCCTCGCCCGGGTTGTCCAGGTCGCTGTCGCTGTCGTCTGCAGACACAGCAGCCCCGCCCGTTACACAGGCTTTTTACCTGTTTGTTTACCGCTGTTCCCTCTACTGGGATGGCGTGGACGTTAGCGCACCTACAGCGTCACTTCAGAGTTAACTCAGAGGATATCCGCTCACCTGCCGTCTCTCACCAAGGTTCCAATACTAAGCAATACTACAGACGTGCGCACAAACGTGTGATTAGAATGTTCTCAATTGAACATTCCATTGTTGATGCAACAATCACCACTACTTAGTAAGCAATGCAGTTCTAGAACACTGACTCTTGAAAAAACATTCCGAAAAACCTACTATTCAAAGGGTTAAAAGTAAAACAAAGGAAAAGAGATGCATGTATTACAATGGTGCCAAGCACATGACGTACAATGAATCCCCGCTGACCCCATCCCAAACTACAGGCCCCCCTGCCCAGACCCAGGCCCACCCACCCTCTGGGCTCACCCGACATGCTGTCCTGCTCCTCGGGCTCCTGGGAGTAGCTGCTGTGGCACTCGCTGTCCTCAGCGAGGTCCTCCCTGCCCTCCATCTTCAGCGCAAGTTCAGGACCGCTCAGCCCTGCGGGGGGGAAAGGCCCTGGGGAGGGAGACAGGGGACAATCAAAAAGTGTGTTGGCTAAGAACAGTGATTTGTAGATGCCTTCTGGTCATCCATGGAGCGCCTCTGTTTTCAGTTAGGTGACATCATTCCTGGATTACCTATATCCACTATCACCATGGGAACAGAGTCTGACTAAGACAGCAGTTGATTTGCTCTCAGAGATATAGCAGAATGCTGACTCCATGTAAACGTGAGGCAACCAACTCCAGTAAAGAGCAGTAAGCACTTTCAATTAGCACTTTGAGCTTCTCTGCAGTGCACAATAATTTCACAACCACTTCTTTCCAAAACAAAACGTTGTAATACACACACACACACACTGCCAGGCAGCAAACTGCAAAATCCACATTCCCGTTCTGAAAAGCACACAGCTCAGTTCACTTGCTGTTGTGCAGGATCATGCACAGCGGTGAGCAGAAATGCAGACACTGGGGGCCGGTGCACTAACATACAAACACGGGCTCTCACCGCAACCCGCACATTCAGAGAAACGGAACACCAGGAGCATGCACATACAAACACGTGCATGCATACATGCATAAACACACACACACACACAGACAGACACACACACACAGCATTCCCACGGGTGGTGGTCCGTTCTGTAGCTCCAGCACAGCCCATTAGCCCCTCCCCCCCCCTTTCAGCTGGGCAGCATGCAGGCCCTGCTCCCTTCCCTACTGAACACATCTCCTCCTCTCTCCTCATAATGCACACCTCCTCATCTCACTCCAGCACACCTTCACTTCCCTCTCCATAACTCCAGATCTCCACTCTCACTGAAACAGACCTGCTCCTCCCTCTCCATAACCCAGACCTCCTCTCTCACTTAAACAGACCTGCTCCTCCCTCTCCATAACCCAGACCTCCTCTCTCACTCAAACAGACCTCCTCATCCCTCTCCATAACCCAGACCTCCTCTCTCACTCAAAGAGACCTCCTCATCCCTCTCCATAACCCAGACCTCCTCTCTCACTCCAAGACACCTCCACCTCCTCCACCTCCCTCTCCATAGTGTAACTGCCTCTCTCTCTCCCCAATGCAGACTTCCCTTCACAGCCATGCTGTATCCCTCCACTGGAGAGTTTCAGTGCTGCTCCCTCAGTTCCCCTCGCTGCCTGTAGGTGGCGCCGCGCAGACCCGTCGCTCGCTTCTGGTCTCGTCTCTCCCGCGTACGTTTGCAGGCAGAGCAGCAGGCTCGGGCTTTGAAAGCTCGGCTCTGCCCAGACTCACCGCGAGCAGCTTCCAGAGAACCTGTCTCAACCCACACGGCGCACAGGCCAGTAACGAGATGGCACACGCCGTCCTGTCCACATCAAACATCAACGTCAAGCTTTTCCACAACACTTGGCCCTGCTCTTTCTGCGCCACAGCCAATGTGCCTGCGCTTTTCTTTTTTCCCCCCCAAAATGGAGGTGAACGTCAGTCAGAGAGAGCTGCCAGCAATAAATGACAGCTTTCATGTATAATCCAGGAGAAACACAGTGGGGGTGGCAGGAAGGGACGGGCGGGGGGGGGGGGGGGGGGGGGAGTTCTAAATAAACCTTTCCACTGTTCATTTTTAAGTGGAACGCAATCCTCCAGTAACCATTCCACAGGCAGAAGGGGGGTTAAAATACACTTTTCGTCCCTTTCGCCCGGTGCAACAGGGTTGGTTGTTTGCGACGGCTGAGTGGGGCCTGAGTGCAGCTGAACTATGAACCGCTGTGACAGGCTGTCGGGAAACGCCGCACAGCAAGAGACTGATGGGAGAGAACTACCCATCCCCCACCTCCGCGCTCTGTCTGTACATCTGTCTCTCTCCCTCCCTCCCTCCCTCTCTCTCTCCTCTCTCCCCCTCTCTCCTGCCACTCTGATGTTATCTCTGCGAGTCTGTGAGTCTGTAGGCAGAAGGTGACGCAGTGTCTGTCTGAAACCAGACAAAGAGACAAACTCATCAGCCAACAGACACAGGAGAGGAGAGAAGGGGGTGGGGGTGGGGAGGTGGGGGGAGGGAGGGAGACAAAACAAAACAGACAAAGACAGAATTCCAAAACTCTACTCCAGCACTGAGCACCGGGGGTGATGTTTAATCCAACTACCAACTTTACCCAAAGACCCCCCCCCCCTACATACACACATCCACCCATCCCCACATTCCACCTCTTCAGGAAATTTTGGTGGGAAAGTACTGGGGCCTCTGTGCCTCTTCCACACAGTTGTGGATTGGGCACCCCACCCCCCCCCATCCCCAGAGCCCAGGAGCTGGGATGCAGGGAACAGATTATCCCCATCCCAACCTCCTCTTTCCTCTCAAAAGAGCCAGAATGGTATCCCAGATGGGTGGAAGAATGTGTGTGACTCCCCCCGCACCCCGCACCCCGCACCCCCCCCCGCACCCCCTCCAAGTGACCTCTCCTACAGCGCCCTCCCACTGGTCAGCCGTCCACCAAAACCATTTCACAGCATCACACCGTTTCACAGCAAAAATCTATCTACATTCTCTTTGGCTTCACATTTCCCTTTTTCCTGCTAAGAAGTGTACAAAGGGATGCAGCTCACTGTGAGTGCCATGACCACATCCGCGTGCCGTTTCGCCATGTTTCCCAAGGGCTGATCCTACAGCAGGTGTGTGCACTGGCACCTGACCCAGGACTGAGGTGTACTGTATGTACAGTATGTGCCATAAGACACATTAGCAGGCCTGGAATACAGACAGGACGAGGGCTAGTCTTCATCACAGAGAGTACATCAGCAGGATAATATTTATATTGGCAAACACAGTGCTTTCACAGAGCTCCTCCCCCCATAGAAAAATGCCTTAGATAACCACCGAAAGAACATGCACTCTATGTTCCATTAAACATAAAGTGAACCCTATGGTTACACGTTTCAAGTAAATCTTGCCACTAAATCCTTTTCATTGAAATCGCTTTGACGATTCCCAAAACAGTCAATCACTAAAATTCTGCCACTTTCAATAAAGCAAACTTTCTTTCATCAAATACCGCTAAACCCAAAGCTTTGTTTAGTGAGGTCCTCCCAGGATAACTGTTCAGCAAAGGAACCCGGTCGGTTCTGAAACGTAATGCAAATGGAAATAAACACCCAAAAATGAAAACCAAAAATAACCCTTCACATGTTAGCCAGCTAACTGGAAAAAGGAAAACCAATTTGATCCTGGCATGCCCAATTAAAAGGATCTTTCACTGCAGTTAAAATCATTCCTCCAAGGGAAAAAGGCATCGTCTTCATTTCTAAAATCAGCAACAAAAAAAAGTAGCCTACACAGAACAGGGACATGTCAATATCTTGCAGGGTCTGTTGTGCTAGCACGAGAAGAGGTTAGGATAATTCAGGGTAGTATTTAGGTCTCAGATCAGACCCCACAATCCCTAATTACAGGGTACGTGCTTAGCTGGGTCGAGTTGCGTTCCTGTGGCTTCACTTTGTTTAGGGTCCATCGGTTGGGTTGCAGACAGCGAGGGTATTAAGTCAACCAGGCCAAAATACATTTCACAAGGCCCTGTTAAAACACACTATGTTTAGAAAATAAGCCAAGGGGCCGAATGCTAACTGGTCAAGATTACCGCCTTCAATCCCCTCGGGCGGATTTGTGCCCTTTGACCCCTTATATTTTCTGCCGCGGGCTAGCAGGCGCTCAGAAGCACAGCAACCCAACACATCAGCAGGGTCCCAGCGACCCACTTTGCTCTTTAGTGAAGCTCTCACCTGCTGAACTTGAACATCTCCTGGGGCCCCCAATTAATTCACATGGCTAAGGTCCTGATGCCGCTGTAGTCAGTGCCAGTTAGGCCAGTGGCTCAAAGTATTGGGCTAGGACGTCACTCGTAGTGGCAGCACCATGAATAAGGATTTGAGCCAGTAACTGGAAGATTTAATAGTCTGACTCCCTGGTGGGCTGTTGTAAATTAACTTTGTGTGCAGAATGTAACCAGAATTCTTTTACCAAACAGGGCACAAGTGGATGTGTGAAAAGCATGAGCTATTTATGTCAGCCTGAATATGGCAGTTACAATACAAAATGACACCATCAAAAGAAAATGTTTTCATCACTGCCATTTTATGTTAAAAGCTGCCAGACAAAAGAGTTTCAGGATATAACTTCATCATTTTCAATGAATAGCTGTTCATCTTCACCCCTCTTTTAAAGACAAGTTTCACTGTAAAATCGTCAAATTACAGCCCTCTCTCCCAACCATTTCTCGCTCAAGCTATTCTGCTCTGCTGACTAGAGACAACTTTATGAATGCTAAATGAGAGAAAAACAGGGAATTCACTTCTCATGACAGAGCAATAATCATTCCTCGAGACTGTAATTGGATTTTTCCAGACATATATGACTCAACATTTACTTTGCAAATGTAGGCTAGAGTTTGGGAAATGGCTGAGAACATCAGTTCTGGGTTCAACGACCTGGCACTGCAAATAGTCCTACACTGAGACTGTCAAATGGGTCAGACGTGTACCGCAGATTGGAGTCTAAACTTAAGTCTCCTTGAAGACTCCTAGCTTTTGTAGTGAGCAAGGAGGCAAATACGTTCATCATACAAAAAGAAGTACATAACAAACAGAAGAAAGAAATGCTGACAGTCTCAAAGCAGGTGTATGTGACCAGTGTTGTTGAGCAGGAAAGGTGAGGGAGCTACGTTTGGGACTTGACTCATAGGACTAGGTTTCATAGCTCGGGGGCATCAGCAGTAACCATTAATATGCACATGACAAATCGGGACCTAGCTTTGCTCAAGTGATTGCTAGTCATTAACAACCGCAGTATACCAACTGCAAGGAGCGCTGAGAGAGAACCGAACATGCTGGAGCAAGTTTTTAAACCAGCACAACGCAGGTTATTATGTGAAGTAAGTGAACCCTGAACCAGTGATACCAGCACGGCCAAATTAAAGAAAACCAGAGTCGGTAAATCTAATTTAATGAAATAAAGTTTCAATGTTCTGTGTGCTGCAGTCTCCCCAAGGTGGTTAAGTGAACTACACGTCTCAAGATCTTTCCTTACGTGAACCCCATATGACTTTGTTTTATAACAAGACATGAGCTTATCCATTTTTTATTTTCATAACTCAACATTTTCGTGCACATGTAAATTTGAAACCAAAAACATTAATGATGGCTTGTACAGCACAGCATCCACAGCAGCCGTTGTTTAGAGAAGTACCGCGGATAAAGAACACAACACGAATGCACTTCTCTGTGCAACGCACAATTTTACAGAAAAAACCCAATCAGACATTTTATCACACTGCCAGTAAACAGGTTCATGCGAAATTGTAGTTTAAATGAATTTTTTAAAGTATATATCGAGCGCAAATCTATTCTGAAGTGCAATTTTAAATTAGCAAACATTATTGCCAGCTATGGTTGTTTGGAAAATGTTCTTTCATGATGCTGCTAGATTGAGCTGTATTTTTCTTATTACATAGGCTACAGTACAACACTGAAACGAGACCGCTTCCGCGAAACACACTGCAATGTCTTGCCCCTTGTCGATGCATTCTAACTAGCTATCCTACTCATGGATATATTAATAACAGGGTTTAAGGTAGATAACCATGTCAAAGCAGTTTCCGGCATAAAATAAAAACAAAGTCCTCGACACTGTTACTTAAATAACGTAACAGAACGAACAGACCTTAATAAATAGCGCATCTACAATGGCGAGTGAAATAGCCAAAAAAGTAAGCTAGCTGGCTATCTATATAGGCACTGCGCCTTAAAAAAACATCTCAGCACACAAACACGAAATCAGGCAAAATATAATGTACAATACCTGAGATACCTACAATTAACTTTGAAGGGGTTGGTCTGTTTTCGCCTGGACATATTATACCCCCGCTCCCGGCAGGAAAAAACTCGAATCTCCTCCAAGCCCCGACAGTTTTCAACGATTTTGCTGGTCAGTATATATTCCCAAAAAAGGCACCCGTTGGGAGTGCATTCAGATCGCATAAACATAAAAAAAATAAATTAAAAAAAACGGTGATTATCAAAATTGTCTACCAGAACAAGTCAACGATGAAAAGACGGGTTGCCACACGAAATCGGAGCTTATTAATATGAAGGGGGGCGATTGAACAAAAATGTAAGATAAATAATCCAAAATAGTCCTTTGCTGCAATAACACATAAATTGGACAAACTGATCAATTAATACATATAAAAATGTCTCGTCTGAGACAAAATTCAGCCTCGGGTTGTGATGTTCTGTGTGCCGTGCAGTCCCCAGCAATCCCAAATCCGTGTCGCTGTTGCTTAGCCAAAACACTGCAGAGAGACACCATCGACACTTAAATGAAACACAGAGGATAGATCGCCTGCTGAGGAATTATGGGATGGGTAAATAATAATTGGAGTATAACGTACTGTAGCTTTCTCCCCGCACTGAATGCACTAGTTTTATATTGGTTTGAGAATGAAAGGATACGCTTCCGTCGACAAGACATGTAGTGTTTCACTATTTTGATTTTAGCCTACTTCGATTAATTTTTCTCAAACACATGCGAACATTTTTGTATAAATAAACGCATATATTTTAAAGGAACGCGTTGATAAATAATTTATTTTTATTTAGAGTGTTCGTGTTTAGGAGTCAGTAATCATGTGTGATCATTTAGAGCAGTAAAGGGTGGAATGTTGAAATTGTTTGAAAAATCGTCATGCTCATTATTTGATCTACACTGATGTGGTAAACTATTGTAATGAGCACTTTGGTTTTTTATAAAGAATGAAGCCTAAAAAGAATGAAGTTCTATTCCGTTGCCAAGTTACTGCCACCTTGATTATTATTATTATTATTAGTAGTAGTAGTAGTAGTAGTAGTAGTAGTAGTAGTATTAAGAATAAGAAGAAGGTAAAATAACAACATGGTATATTTTTATTCCAGTTATGATTACTGTTCGTGTTGTCGTTATAATTATTGCTTTGTCAATTTATAAATCACTCTGTGTGGTTGCTCAGGTTTATTTTCAGAACAACAATATGCAATATCCAATCTGTGCATAAGGTACCTAAGGCAATTTAATTGATTGCTGAATCCCGTTATGAACCCATATCTCTTTGTGGAACTTTAGGAAGTTAGTCTCCATATTTTACTTGGTGTTATTTAACATGGTGCCACAAGGCGGCGGAAATGATTACTTGGTAAGAACATGAATCCAAAGTCCTTGAATGTCGGAATATTTTATACACGTAGTATATTGTATTGCTCGGTATTCAATAATAACGTTAGTGCTGTAAATTTCCTGTACATGTACCATGGGATTTCCCAAAAGTGACCTGATACCATACGTATTTTAAATGCAGGCCGTGGGTTTAACTCATGGTTTAACTGCAATACAGACACATTTAGGCAAAACAACTTTTAAAACCCATTTAGCTTTTTAAAAACATTTCTTGCCACATACTTGCACCAATATATATATATTTTTCGAATTGCAAATGAAATCCTTACCAAAAATAATTAGTTAAACTGTCCTAAGCCTACGGTAGCATTTAGCATACATCTTCAGATAGTGATGAGATTGGAACTTGAAATATTTTAATGGTAGGGTTCATGTATTATGCTATTTTGGGTCAAATGCCAACATAATAAAAATCAAAGTTGTATTGTTTGGTTGTTGTTTGGATACTCCTACTTATGTCAATCACGCAACAGACTTTGGGAGACAGGTACTTCGGCTTCTCAAGTGTGACTCCCTTTTGAAGTGACACGAAATCTAATGGTGACGTCATCACTGACTGCCACGAGGTGAAGTCTGACCGCAGCACTACTCAGTAAGAGGCACTTTGTATTGAAGTTCATCCGCGCCACCGACACATGACAACAGAATAATTCACAGAATAGTATTAGCGCAAAAGGAGTGCATTCCGTTTTACGGACATGACAGCTGTTCCTTTTTTTGTTGTTGTAAAGATTCAACATTTTTGGACACGTGGATATGTTTTATTTCTCATGTTAGCTAGGTAGGAACGTAGCTAGTTTAAATGTCTTGTTATATGTACCTTACACAGTTTCCCAGAACATCTTAGATTGTATCGATCTCTCCAAATATAGCCAGTTTGTCATTATGTCCAAATTAAAGTCAATCACTAACACGACATGTTTGTGATTTTGATACGTTTATGTCGGTTTGGTTCTATCCAATATCTTATCTGTATTTCAAATGAAAGACACATGCCACTTGGGCTAGAAACTGTGGGCAATCCCGAGAAACTGAAGTTCTATGGCAGACACGTTGGCTCATTCTTCAATTCAAAACACACAGTGAATGCACGGAATCGCCGAGCCGAAATGGCGTCTTGTTCCACAGACATTCTCAGACCTTGAAGTTGATGAGATGTTCTGTGTAACACTCCGCCTGCGGTAGATGTGCTGAGGCCGGGTGAACCGCCATTTTGAATGTCAGGTTTGTTTCTCCCTCCGTCTCAAAGAGAGAAGATTCAAATTTCTTACTGGTGTCATTACGGCTGGTGAGTATTATTCACATTGAATTGGGGTCAGTTATATACAGCACTGCGTATAAACAACGTCCGCGAGAAGAGCACGTCTGGGCGTTACGGAAAACAATGTCTGCGGGTTTTGGGTCGCTAGCTAACACCGGGGGTTGTCTGTCACGGGAAGGTGTTCGCTGTGTTAAAATTGCAGGTGCTTCTATCATCTCGCTAGCTTGCCGTGAGCCCAGAGGTATTCATATTTTATAGTGGTTTACTAATGAATAATGAACGTGCGATTTGGTATCTAAATGTGCTGTACTGAATATTCTGATGTTTTTACAGAGGTATAACTTTGCTGTGATGAAAATCGATGCCGATATAGGCCTATATGGCTTGCTAGCTAACTTAGCTATTTGGTAGGCAAGTACAAGCAGTAGCTAATATTAGCTAGCTTATTAGCTAGTTCCGGAGAAAAATGAAGTCCTTTGAACGGTAACGTCAGACCTGCGAAGACGTTTTAAATTAGTAAAATGAGATGTGACCAGAAATTGACGGATGTACGTGACATACTAATTACAGCTAGACTAACTAGCCGGTTATTTTGGGGTTGCACCCGAGTTCCATTGCGACGAAACATTAGCTAGTTAGCAAGCCGAGCTAGTCCAGCCAGTTAGCGTTGCGTGTGCAGAACAAGCAAGAACACTCGCAGTTCTGATTTTCTTGTCTTTCGTTAAATTAAGCATAGATATCTAGCTAAACATCAATATAATAAAGGTAAATATCAAGGTTGATCTGTATTTGGGCACCTGTGTCTCAGTGAAAAGTTAGTTAACGAGGTTGATGTTAGCAAGTTTGTTGACTTGTCAACGTTTCATATTTTAACCTCGATCTGGGCCTATTGCAGAGCTCTACGTTCTAACATTTTTTCTAAGGAGCACATGTGCTCCTAAGTAGAAAAATTTAGGAGCGCACTAATGCATCCCAATTCATATTGGCATTCCGTGGGGGAAAATGGAAAGCTGACGAAATGGCACGTTTGGGAAATAGGTGTTCTGTGCCAAGTTACTTTGCGCTTCACCTGAACTAGCCAACGTATTTCTGTGAGCTGTGGTGTCACGAAGTTGTCAGTCTCTTAATAGGCTTGCTACGTATATTTCAGGGTTTTCATAATTTGCATACTCACTAACCTGCTTCGGAGCTGGGCTGACATCCAGGAATGGCGTGAATTGTTAATATTTCTGTCACCAGAATGACCTTCTAATGGGAACCCATCGAAAAAATGCAATATGAAGCAGTTGAGCTTCTAGAAGTAGTGCAAATGTTTTGGCTATCTTCGGTAACCAGTTTCATTTGTCATTGTGTGTGAATGAGCTGAACTAAAATACTGTTTTATATGCCTTTTAAATGATTAGTAGCCAAGTAATATCATATGGCTCTTGGGCACCAATATTGCAGCTTGGAAACATGTTAATATATGCCTTCCGATTGTGAAACAAAAACCATCACGGTGATCCTCTTTCATCAACACCTGTGATGTATGGTGAATTTTAACAGGGGTTTTCGGCTGATTTATCTTAAATAGCAAGGATTCCTTGTAATTGTCCTGCTTGCTAATCAAGGACAAGGCTGGTATATATGGATTCTTGGTTTTGTTACTCAGATCGCGCAAATAAAAGATTGTGTCACGGGTGAGATGTGTACGTCTGGGAGTTGCAATGGCAGGCTGTGGGTTTGTGCAGATATAGTTTCTAACGGGGGGGGGGAATGCTCAGTTGTAGACAGAGCACTGCTGTCAACATCCCGCTGGAATGCGGGAGGCTCTGGCAAGGTGCATTCCTTGGACGATCCCGCGTTGCTTTGGGGGTCTCCTGTGGCAGCTGCTCCTTCATCCGCAGTTGTTGGTCAACTGCAGAGAGGCGGCGTTGTCATTTAATAAATCCTTTCTGTATTTTATGTTTGTGTGCATTGTGTGGTCTAGTCTGGGGATGGGGCTCCGCTGTCATCCCCTTGAGCAGTGTACTTGACCTGAATTTCTCCGGCAAACTTCCGGCTGAGTCGGTGGATAATGTGTGTAAAAGCTGAGCTGTGTAAGTCGCCCGGAGTAAGGGAATCGTGTTGTGTAATGTAATGCCCATAAAAGTGGAATTGTAAGACTTTGCTTAAATGCTCCTGATTTGCTCCGGAGGTAAATCTTCCTTCCTGTGAGCGTAGGCTGTGGCCCATGGCCTTGACCGTGCAGGTTCCGGCCTGGGCTGTTTCATTAGATGTCTGACTGGCGGGTTTGGATGTGTGGACATGTATCTGGTAGAGTCTGTGATTTCACAAGGGGTGAGCGGATCTTTTCTAGTCAGGCCTTTTCTGGACTTTCCCTTGTGTTTCCCTTTTTTTTTTTTTTGGCTCCTGCCTTCGAAAGGCACTTACTGACCTTTATGTTTGTTTTCTTCTTCTTTTGTGTTTGCCACACCAGTTTTCAGGAACTGATTTTTCTCTTGATTTAAAAAATTTTTTGCATCTCCAGTCGCACCCAAATTTGGACCGTCTAATTTGGAATATGCTCGGATACGCCCAGTGCTGCCGCCTCGGGGGAATGAAGACAATTAGCGGCTCTCCTCGGAAACGGGCGGTGCCAGCCAGATGCTTCTTTTCACACCAATGGCACGCGCTGCACATGTGCAGAACTGGGACGGAGGGTCACCCAATCGTACGCGCACGCAGAGACCAAGCCACGGCCGCCCGGGTGGCCATCGAACCCCATCTCTACAGCCTTCTCCACCGAACGAACCCTTCCCATATATCCTTTGGGGCGACGCGAACCCCATTGGCACAGGCTGGATTCGATCCGAGACCACACTCATGCACCGCGAGTGGGGCTTTTACCCGTGTGAGCCACCCCATAGCTGTGGCCGTGGATGTTTCTCAGTGCAGCGGATACAAATGAACAAGGAAAGGATGCATAGGAAGGGATTTGAGTCCCCCATTAATCTGGCTGTTGGAGACCTGTATAGAAACAAATGAATGACTAAAAAAAAAAACATAACAGATGTGCTTATGAATTTCTGGCCATAATATTAAATGGTTTCCCTTTTCTTTTAGTGGAGAAGTGAACCTTATTTGGCAGGGTCTGGGCTCAAACCTCTCACATTGATTATGCCAGTTTGTAGCACCTTGACACCAGGTTACTGTTTCTCCAAAGCTCCTGGACTCTGCACAGAAAATGTGCCTCATCAGTGGTTTTGCAGCAGACTGTCAAGGCCCAGAGGAAGCATAACTTTGGCACGGTAACAGGGTATATATGCGACTTACACATCAGAAGTCTTTTACTAATGCAGCTGGGTGAACATCAAGAGTAGCACTGTGCCCAAGTTTTTTTTCTTCCTGGATTGGAAAATGCAGAAATTTCTCTGCACTTTCATTGCTTTTACCAAGTAAAATTACTTTATGAGCTGGACGTGAAAGCTTAGTCAAACTCGGAATGAGACTAGCGTAGCACCAAAAAGCTGTGGGATTGGACCTGAAAAATTGGGGTGGGCAGTAATTCCCAGTGAAGACATTTTCAGCATCTCTACAGCTTTCCCTCACCAGAGGAGACTTCCTGTATACCAATCTGACGTCTCCGCTTCAGGTCCTGCAGATATTTAAGCATGCTGTTGAATTTGATAATGATTCTACCTGGACGATTTGTCTGCTTGGGGCTCTACAGTGCTCCCATTTTAGGAGCATTTGGTCCTGAAAATTGATGTGCTAACCAAAAAAAAAAAAAATTATTTAGCAACACATCTGCTAATTGGGATCCATTGGCGTGCTGCTGCACGTAAGCTCCTTGGAAAAAAATGTTATCGTAGAGCGCTGCTACTCCCCCCCCCCCCCCCCCCAATCTGGTTGCCATGCTGGGCGTGCTCGCACCTCGTGCCGATCCTCCGGAGATTTCGCTGTTGTGGAAACCCGGGCACTGTGCGCAGTGGGCGGAGTTAAGCGTACGGCATCAGTTCAGCTCGGGCTTCTCACTGGTCTGTGTGCCGTCTGCAGTTTGATTCACCGGCAGGTAACCGTGGAGGTGGCACTGAGCCCTGTTTGAACATTAGCGAAGGGTTGGGTTTGGGCGGTGGGAGGAGCCTGTGGGTTCTCTTGGTGAATATTACCTATTAAAAGCTGTGGGAAGTCAGGCTGGGGATTACTTACTCATTATGCGTTAAAGGCACTAGGGTGCTTTTTTCTGTGGTTTTTGTCCCTTATTAACCAAAAGCGCTGGAGGTTGATTTAGACGGCTCAGTAATGCGGGGGGTCAGAAATCCCCCCCCCCCCCCCCAGCACAGCAGTGCTGGTGAACAGTGGGCTTATTGTGCTGGGAGGGTAAGTGAGGCTGTGCAGGCCGGTCTTGCCGGTCGTGCGCGATGGAGGCCGTCGCTCCTGCAGCCGCTCTCCTGGGCGAGCGCGTCTCCCACCTCGCTGCCGTCCGGCGTCCGTGCTCAACCTGCCGAAACGGCGGAAAGGTCCGGAGCCTTTCGGGGCCCTGGGCCTGGGTAAAAAAGGAGGACGTCCCCTTCCTCCTGATAAAAAGAGAACCACGTTGGTGTAAATAGACACTTGTGGCCCAGTGATGTGTTCTGTTCCAAGGGTCCACTAGCGGGGTGCGTTTCACTCTTTGTGTGCGTTTGCGACCCACTGCTTGGGCACTGATACAGAGCAGGCCCGGATAATTGGAGCTTGTACGACGTTAGCCAGGTATCCTGTCTGCCGTTAGCAGGTAGCCTAATGGGGGCACGGACAGCTTTGGCTCTCTTTTGAAATGCAGGCCACTGTTTCTTTCTCTTTTTTTTTTTTTGTTTTTTTTTTGTCATCACCAAAGGGTGTGAGTTGCGTGAGTCATACAATGCAAATCAGCGCTCGTTTGAGCTTCGCTGTTTGGAGCCAGAAGGACAGATGTGGCATTAATTGCAGCGGTTGGTTTCATTCTCGTTTTTTGCGTTGCGGGGAGGGTAGCTGTTAGACTCGCGGCTCGGCACTTTTACTGTTTAAACCACTCTGCTTTACGAGCGGACATGGCCAAAACATTCAGCAGATGCTGGAAGAAAAAACAAGACCGGGTTAACACCTAGTATATGGCTGGACCTAACACACGTGATCCGGCCGACCAATGGTGTAACTTCATCAGTCAGTCAGTCAGTCAGCCAGCCACTCACAGACATTTGCGTTTGTAGGGCTGGCCCCGCTGTTGCCGTCCAGCCAAAAACTGTTCATGAACTCACCACTTTTTCTTTATGATGAGTAATGGTACATAATTCTTGGATGACGAATGTGTTGCGGATCTCCTGCTCAACGTTTGATGCATTTACTTTTGACCTTTTTTTACACAGCAGCCTTTGGCATAGCTGATATGACCATTTTTTGCTTTGTACTTGTACTCTTTCAGATTCGTTCCAGTGCAGATAAGTGAAATACTGTTGTAGATTTCTCCAAAATATTTGTTTCGAGTTTGTTGAATTTATGGTTTTGAAAAGGGTTAGCAGGCTTACTGTATACAAACCTAAAGTTCTGTTTGGCGTATAGTTGTGTAAAGTAAGTTTTATTTCTGAGTGGACGGGCTTAGTTTTTATAAAGATCGGCTTTGTTGGTAAACTTTGGTGCATTAACAGTTTTGCATAGTTGATGCTTATTGTTGCACATTTAAGTAAACTGGGTAACATGCATTTAACACACTCCAGTGAAGACTAAAGATGATGGACGCATAATTCCAGAAAACCTCCCTCTTGTCATGCATTACCCACCTAACCAGTTTAAAGGAAATGAGGCTAAGCCGTGCAGATATTATTGCACACACAAAGTCCTCTCCCCGGTGTGTCACAGTGCATTACACAGCTACTGCTGACCCCAGCTGAGCTGTTCCACCCTAAAGCAGCCGTCTCATTGGTCAAGGCCTGACCTATAACCCCTCTCAAGTTTCTTCAAGATTTTCTTGCTGAGTGTTTGTGTTGTAGCGCTGACTATAAGGTACATTGACCTTTTGCAGTATATTTTTGCATGTGCTTGTAAAAAATGAGACCGAAGCTTTCAGAATAAATGGAAAGCGTCTTATAGCCTACATGTTGAATTTTCTTATGGTAGTGTAGCCTATGTTTACAGTGTTATACCATGTTGGTTGAATTTTGTGTGGATAAATTATTGTCAACAAAAAAAAATTAGCCAGATGGATTGCCTGCCAGCCATACCTGGCTAATTTAACAGGGTGTAGCGTACATTTCTTGTGACTTTCCAGGTGAGTTCAGGTGGTCAGGTCAGAGGTGCTGATGGGAGAAGAGAGTTAGGCTAAGTGAGAAGAGTCTTTAAAGGAGTACCATGGTGATTTTCACACTTTCTCGGTTTTATGTGCTATTTGCACAAGAGGCATTGAAGAAACACAATGAGCAAAGTATTAAATATGTCCGTTCTGTATTTTTGGAGAAATATGCGTTTTAAATTCATCGTCCTATTTTCAACCGGTTGAGAAAGTTGTCATTTTGCTACGTCACGAATACAGTAACCACTCCCATTTCCACGCCCCGTAAAGAAATCTGACAGGAAAACACCGTCCTGCTGTTCAGACAATGCAAATATTTGACTAACGTTAGGTTCACTTAAATTAGAGTGGCTTTAGATTATTTCTGGTTAAATTCATTTAGCTAGCTAGCTAACGTTAGCTAGCTAGGAGGTTCGCTTTCATAAGGCAATGTTATCGATAACGTTAGCTTGCTAGTTTGCTTTTATGAGGACGTTATAGTTGTGCTTTTATCTTAACTTGGCTAGCTAGATAGCAAAAATTATAATTGGATATAAGTCAACGTCCTTACCTTAGCTATCTATCGATACTTGATATACTACTAAGCTAGCTAGCTTGTGAAAATTCAGTCTCCCAAAAATAGCGCTTATCATGGGGCTAGCTATGGTAACGGGGCATGGTCTGTCAATCATAGCTAACTGACAGTTCTCATTACCACGCCCAGACGGTTCGGGTGAATTTTTATCGTGGGAAATTTAGGCTTAGAAAAATATGTTTTAAAGTACATTGAAATGACTGAAGAATAAAAAAATTATGCACATTTGTTTTGTTGTTGCCTGAAGACAACTGGGAAGTGTCACATTCAACCACCATGGTACTCCTTTAACATTCTGACGTATACAGTTTTTGTCAAGGTGGGGGAGACTGGTCTCCATTTTGGAAAGGCTCACATAAACGGGGACAGCATTAGTTTAAGACAGGGCTGCCCAACCCTGTTCCTCGAGATCTACTGTCCTGTAGGTTTTCATTCCAGCCCTAACAAAGAGCACCTCATTCAACAGCAAGAGATCTGCACTAAGCTGCTAATTAGTAGAGTGAGGTGTGCCAGATTGGGGTTGAAATGAAAGCCTACTGGACGGATGTTTTCCACTGAAAAAAGTGCAGCTCAACTTTGTCGTACAGTGTGATTGGATGGTTTATAAATGTAAACAAATGGTCAGGAGTTCGGCGTCTCGTTTCCAAGGAGACAACCGAACCCTCCTTGGAGGCCTTTGCCAAAGTACGAATGGCAGTTTCTCTCGATGCCTTCTTTTTTGTCGTTTTTTGTCAAAAGTGTCCGAGGATAAATTGGGCTTTATCCGGTCTCCAACGAATTAACATCTTAATCATGTTTCAGCATGGTATCTATGGTGAGGTGGTCACTGTTTGAAAGCTGTGCTTGTTTTTCCCGAATGCTGAGGAGTGTTTCAGGGACATCATTATCTTCAGTGTTCATTACATTCCATTAAATTAATTTAGTAGATGCTCTAATCCAGAGTGACTTGCGTTGTAAGAGGAGGTAATTGCATTCACCTGACCAGTGAGTGTACACGAGAGCTATCAGCAGTCCTGTTATTTTGTGCCTGTGCTAGGTTTATAATTGGCAGAGCTTTGGATAAAGTGAAGTGTATTTATACGATGTACCCACATTATCCCCTGATAATAGTGGTGGTGAAGATCTAGTTTGGGATATATTGGACACTCTTTCCACTGGCATGATATCAAACTATATTTACCCCATCAGCACAGGAGTTACCCCCTGTATTTACCCCATCAGCACAGGAGTTACCCCCTGTATTTACCCCATCAGCACAGGAGTTACCCCCTGTATTTACCCCATCAGCACAGGAGTTACCCCCTGTATTTACCCCACCAGCACAGGAGTTACCCCCTGTATTTACCCCATCAGCACAGGAGTTACCCCCTGTATTTACCCCATCAGCACAGGAGTTACCCCCTGTATTTACCCCATCAGCACAGGAGTTACCCCCTGTATTTACCCCATCAGCACAGGAGTTACCCCCTGTGTTTACCCCATCGCACAGGAGTTACCCCTGTATTTACCCCATTCAGCACAGGAGTTACCCCTGTATTTACCCCATCAGCACAGGAGTTACCCCTGTATTTACCCATCAGCACAGGAGTTACCCCCTGTATTTACCCCATCAGCACAGGAGTTACCCCTGTATTTACCCCATCAGCACAGGAGTTACCCCTGTATTTACCCCATCAGCACAGGAGTTACCCCTGTATTTACCCCATCAGCACAGGAGTTACCCCTGTATTTACCCCATAGCACAGTTACCCTGTATTTACACAGGAGTTACCCCCTGTATTTACCCCATCAGCACAGGAGTTACCCCCTGTATTTACCCCATCAGCACAGGAGTTACCCCCTGTATTTACCCCATCAGCACAGGAGTTACCCCCTGTATTTACCCCATCAGCACAGGAGTTACCCCCTGTATTTATCAGCACAGGAGTTACCCCCTGTATTTACCCCATCAGCACAGGAGTTACCCCCTGTATTTACCCCATCAGCACAGGAGTTACCCCCTGTATTTACCCACATTAGCGCAGTTGGAGTTAGTGAGTGTTTGGGTAGCCTATGTGTAAGCTGTCAACCTGCTACAGTAATGTATAAATGGGAGGCACTGATCTAGGATGCTGCTGAAAATGTTGAATTAATGAATCATGGGAAGGTAGATGAGCTTAAAAATCGAAATACTTTTGTGTTCCTCACAAGCCCACAATGTTTTCCATAGCCAGTCAGTAGGAAATCTAAGGTGTATATTAAAATTAGGTTTTTCAGTCAAATTAGTTCAGTTGCTTCCCTTGATGTCGTAGAATGAATATCATATATTTCTGGAAGAAATTATTTGAACAGTTCTATTACTGATATAGAAAGTGCTCATTTTTGGTTATAGTTTTGGGTTATAGTTGTGCCTGGTTATCTTGGTAGCTAGCCAACCAGCTACAGTCTGCTCTGGGTCACCTATCCCCATTCAAAATAAAGAAAAAAAAAAGAAAAAACAATCGTAAGTCTCCTTTTCACTTTACTGTCTATGAAAAGACTTTTCTGCTGCGCCCATTAGATGAATATTTGTGCACCTGAATGGGGTGTGTCCAATAAGATTACCTTGTGCCTTGCCCAAAAAAGTGCATATTTCTTCTCTGCAGCCACTGAGTCATAGCTACGGACTCGTCTTACGGCGGCTAGTTTTGTGTTCTGAGTCAATTTTCAGGGCACGCGATGTGACTGTGCCCTCAGAACGATTACTACACAGAAATGATGAATTCACTGACTTACCAGTATCTGTTGTTAAAAAAAATAAAAAATTAAGCATTTAGCATTTTATCCTGATGGATACTAAATTATCCAACCTCTGAAGAAAAAAAAATGTACAGTGTATGCCCAAGTGCACAAGAAGCCTTGGCTCTTTAATGCCGAGGTATGCTTTTGGTAATGGAAGGGTCTGTGCAGTTACTGTGATGTAGGAACGTGTTTCTGGGTGGATGACCAGCAGATTTAACACAGCGGAGCATTGTTGAAGCCAGTGTTCCGTGACCAGGCTGACGGGTGGCTGCCTGCCGGTCCATCTGCATTGTTTTGTCTGAATGCCTTCGCTCCGGCCCCTTCTGGAGAACACGGCGTGCCCGAGTCGGGCCACGGGCACCGGCGGGAGTAATTATGCCCCGGCTCTTACTGCGCGGTAGCAAGTAGGCTATATTGGCGCATGCTAACGGATAGGAGAGCGACGCTTCCTTAGGATGGAAGTCACAAAGCCCCTCCTGTTCCTTTCTTGTTCTCTCTCTCTCTCTCTCTCTCACTCATTCTCTCCTGTCTTGTTTGGTCTCTCTCTCTCTGTCTGTCTCTATCTCTCTCTCGTTCTCTCCTGTCTCGTTTTTTCTCTCTCTCTCTCTCTCTCTGTCTGTCTGTCTGTCTCTATATCTCTCTCTCTCTCTCCATACCTGCAAACTAGTTGCTTTTCGGCGAAATTCGCCGTTTTGAATCCAAAATAGGTCATTTGTGTGATTCGTGTAGATCCGATGAGTTTTTGAAATTGGGGGGGGGGCGGGGGTAACTGTTACACCACCGCCGTTTGTGGTGTTCACTCGCTGGGTGATGCTGTCATAAAATATTCCCCGACCGTGAAGACTGCCTTACTTGTTTATATTTTGGACAGATGTGGGTCATGGGTAAATCTATCGCTGTTTCCGTCACAGCACTTTCGACACAAGCAATATTGGAAGCCTATCCTAAAATTTCTTCTTACTGTGAAGAGTGCCTGACCCGCAACCATAGTAACGTGTTAACACTAAATTTTATGACAACGCAACCCTTTTGAAAGTCACGTTAAACAAGCAGAAATTAACGCCATCAGGGATGTTTAACAAATCTACCAAGTATTTTAATAATGGATTTGCAGGCATGGATTTTGAATTATTTCTATTTTCTTGTAGACCATTAAGATCAATGGAGAAGAGCCAACGTCCTAATTTTAAAATTGTCTGTACCCACCGCTTACAGCAAAGTGCTAGTTAGTTTTGGCTGGACCGCAATAGCGGGGCAGTCCTCAAAACCATATACCATATACCATTAAAAAAAAAAAATTTTTTAAGTGCCCTGAACTGATGTCCCCCTTACATTACTTTTGGGCTTGCCCCCGGACCCCCCTAGGGAGTTCACATCTTTTTCACCTTTTTCACCCCTGATGAGTTTGAAGGTCTGTCTCTCGTTCTCTCCTGTCTTCTCTCTCTCTCTCTCTCTCTTTCTCTTTCTCTCTGTCTCTCTCTCCCCTCGTTGCACTGAGCCGCCAGCCGTAGTAAGGCTCCTTGCTTGTTTTTGCGCCTGGTCTCTGTTATGGAACTCCGAGGCTGGTTGCCAGGCCGATGCGAACCTTCATTTACCGAACACTGCATTGTCATAACCGAGGTTTCGGCTCAGCCTTTCCTTTCAGCTGTACAAGTCAGGACAGCCTTTGTTCCTTCCTTTATCCTTTTCTGCTCAGCTCCAGTTGTTTTTGAGCGTGTGTTGCCTTGGAAGAGCCGTCACTTTACTTTTTAAAGTCAAATGAGTAACGTCCTGAGGCTGGGGTGTGTGTGTCTGTGTGTGTGTGTTCTGGGTGCTTCTGGAAGCAGGAGTTGAGTGGTGCGAACGTGGGCAGAATTTGGCCTTTCCTGTCGAGTGTGGCACCCGTTGGGGTGTCAGTGTCGAAACTTCCTGCTCCCCTGTTGCTTGTCCGTATTGGGTCACTATTCATTTAGCTTCTGTTTTTCCTCTCTCTGGGGCTGCTCAGTGATGTGGGCTTCCTGGAAGGGCCCTGATTCGTCTCTGCCGCGGACCAATCGTTGCCCGTTAAGCTTTGGAAACGCCCGCCGTTGTGCTGGTTTACTCATTCTTGAACTCTCTGCCTGAACGGCTGCTTTTGCTAACTTTTTGCAATTTTGCTGCGTGCCTTTAATGCCATGTTCCATCTGGGGGTGTCCTTGTGCACAAGAGGTTCCTGAAATCAGCTTTTGTGACCCTGGCCTCTGCCCGCCCGCCCGCCCAGGCTTGTGAGTTAAAGTTCACAGCATTTGTTTTTTTTTTTTTTTACCACAGTCTACTCTGACGCCGCATTTGCTTGCATTTATGGGCCACTTGTTCCGCTGCCACCCGCCCCCCTCAGCAGGAGCGTAGAATACGTTTGTGAATAGCGTGGCCTTGTGCTTGCAGTAAAGGCAGAAGCTAACGGCTTCGGGGGCTTGGGAACGGGCATAAAGACTGGAAAGTGTAGCAGCGTCACACAAAAAAAAAACTGAGAAAAACGCCATTGTTCTGGAGTTGAAGTGACCTGTTGTAAGATGGTATTACCTCGAGGTGCAGTTCCTCCAAAAAATTCATAAAACGGGATTTAAGAACCGCGAAGGGTCCTCAGCGGCTTGCTTTTCTTTCGTCTAATCTGACTGCCCGCTGGGGTTCTGCGGCTCGCAGACGGGCGAAAGACCAAGCCTGCTTCGCTGGGTGTGCAGAGAGCATCGGCCGCTGCACGCCCAACGCTCTTCTTAGAGACGGTGCTGCTTCTTTGTGTCCCGTCAGTGGCGTGAGCTGTGACGCTTTGAAAGGAACGCCCGTTATAGCTAGGCTACTGCATACGACACTGTAGCGGTGTAGACGCTTTGTCCAAACATTGCAGTGCTTACCGTACTGGACGTTCAGCTGCACGTTCTGTAGAAGAACGACGTTGCGGGCGTCTGGCACGTTGGACGGAACAGAACGGCGGAAGAATTTAATCTTTCCCGTCGTGCACGTGCTGGTTTTAATCTTTAATGAGGCGTCGGAGCTTTGGAAACCTTAGCGTTCCACTCTGCACACACACAGGACGGAATGGAATTTCAGCAGCCATTCTTCTGCTGCGCAGACTTGATTCATTTCAGAAACGCTAAAAAATACGTGGGCAAATACGGCAAAGTGCTGTTCACTTTGTGGGTTTAGGTAGTATTGAGGAAGTATGGGGAAAGAATGAACAGCCAACTTTCAATTGATCGCTGAACCACGTTAGTGTGTTGGAATCGGACTTCTAAGACTGTGTGGCTGTCAGATGCTGTTGTGGAGCCAGTTGGCCGAAGCCACTTTGAAAAATGAGCTCTCAGGGTCTGCAAACATAGCGAGAGGCTGAGAGTGGAGAGAGGAAATGTGCTGCAGAAATCACAGAGAGCGCTACCTCAGGCTGAAGATTCCGATGTCAGATCAGGCCACTGTGGAAAGTGAAGCTTCCTTGAACAGAGATGAACTGAACTTGCAGCAAACGTGTTCTCTTTAAAAGCTGCTTAGCGGTGCTGCTTCACGTACAGTCATTTTTCAGGAACTGGTCAGTACAGTGATAAAATCTGAGCAGGTTTCCGGGTTGCGAAACCTCGTCTGGTGTAAGCATAACCAGTTACGTTGGTGCAAACTGACCTCTGTGTTGCCTTATTTGCCATTTCAAAATGTCCCCCAGGCATTACGTGTAGGTTGTGTGATGGGAATTGGTGTGAAGCGTGCCGCTTGCCTCTTTGGCCTGACAGCCACCGTTCATTGAGCTGGCACGTTACACGCCCTTGAAAATGGAAACCAGTAAACCCGCCCTTTTAATCCAGACCTCTGGACTCGTGACTTAGGTAGGAAGTGGAGGCCGTTGTTGCCCAACGGTTTCAGCCGGGGGGGGGTGGGGGTGGGGGGAGGCATTGGGTGGCTGCAGCCGGTCTTTGTGCCAATCTGACTAGATAGATATTTTATTTTGTCCTCAAGGAGGAAATTCTTTCTCACAGTAGCTGCTTACATAACACGACAGGTTAGACATGCAGAAAAAAAAAACGGAATTATACAAAATACAGGATTTAAAGAACACTTACTTACAAGGGGGTCGCACAACAGAGACGAAGGCATGACTTAACATTCTGCACACCCCAGACTGGGTTTCTTGTCACTTAAGCGAAGGTTGCTTATTCAGACTTTCCCCCCCTTCCTGGTTTTTCTTCTTGTCACTTAAGCGAAGGTTGCACATTCAGACTTTCCCCCCCCTTCCTGGTTTTTTTTAGAGGATGCCAGCTCCGATCAGACTCCGGGAGCTGATCCGGACCATCCGGACGGCTCGCACCCAGGCCGAGGAGCGGGAGATGATCCAGAAGGAGTGCGCTGCTATCCGGTCTTCTTTCAGGGAGGAGGACAACACGTACCGCTGCAGGAACGTGGCCAAGCTCCTCTACATGCACATGCTGGGCTACCCCGCACACTTCGGACAGGTGAGGGAGAGGCGCACCCTTCGTTCTGCGGTGCTGGAGCGGGGCGGTGTCCGAAAAAACACCCCCCACCCCCCCAGTTCTTTTCTCTAGCCCGAAAGTGAACGACTTGGGACTCCTGTACTGTTTTAGTTTTTTTTTCAATTTTCGTACTTTCTGGCAGTTTGCGTTCTTGTCTGTTTGGATGCCGGATGTTATTTCCTGTCTTCTGCTGTAATGTGTTTCCCCATTCCCTTATTCTGCATTAGCCACGTAGCGGTGCGCCGGTGCTGTAAGTGAACAGCGGCGGATGTGTGTTTTTCAGTTGGAGTGCCTGAAATTGATCGCTTCTCAGAAGTTCACAGACAAGCGGATAGGGTACTTGGGGGCCATGTTACTGCTGGATGAGAGACAAGACGTCCACCTGCTAATGACGAACTGCATCAAGAAGTAAGAGGCTGCAGGCGCCCTTTCTGTTCAGCTCTGCCTCTTCTAGAACAGCTTTGTGATTGGTGGAAAGACTTCTCTTTTACTTTTGATGCTTTATTAAACCTCAATGTCAATTTCAAGTACAAATCAAAACCCATCAATACACACAAACACACACACACACACACACACTAACAAAACAAAAAAAGTGGAACCAAAAATAAAAAGCCTGGTCACAACTCATCGAAACCAACTCTGACAACGCCTCCGGTTTCCCTCACCGCTCCCACCCCCATCAGTGAGTGTAGTGTCACAGCCCTCCTCATCAGCCACACAAACTGCACCCCCCCCCCCAATACACCATGTTCCACAGAACGCGTCAGCGCTGTTCAGTTTGCAGTGAACGTTGAAACGGAAGGGGGGCTTGTGGAATACGGGCAGTTCCGGTGCCTTTGCTCTGTGGAAAATGTGAAGTTTGGGGAAGAGCTCTGTAGCATTTGGTTATTGAAATGGTGTTTTTTTTAGATGTCCTCTAAACCTGTCTGACCGGTGGCTCGTCTCTCTGTCTGTCCCCCCTTCCTAATATTCCTTTGCCCTCTTTCCCTCGTTCTTTTTCTCTGTCTCTTCCTGGGCATCGCTCTCCCTGTCTCCTTATCTGTGCCGCCTTCTTTTTCATCTCCTCTGTCCGCAATTCTTCCTCTCCCTCTTTTTGTCACTTCTTTTTCCCTGTCATGGTCGTCTACCCACCCCTCTCCCTCTCTGCCTCTCACTCTCTCTGTCTCCCTGCTCCCTCTCTCTGTCTCCCTGCTCCCTCTCTCTCTCCCACCTGTCTTTTTCTCTTTCTCCCACCTCTGTTCCTCCCTCTCTCTTTCTGTCTCCCTCCCACCTGTCTTCTGTCTCTCTCTTCTCCCTCCCCCCCCCGGTTCCTCAGTGATCTGAACCACAGCACGCAGTATGTGCAGGGCCTGGCTCTCTGCACCCTGGGCTGCATGGGCTCGTCAGAGATGTGCCGGGACCTGGCTGGGGAGGTGGAGAAACTGCTCAAAACCTCAAACTCCTACCTGAGGAAAAAGGTACCTCTTCACCCCAGCGCTTCACCTGAGTAACCCCATTTAAAAAAAAAAAAAAGAACTTTAAAAAAAAAAAAAAAAAAATTGGGAAGAGGCTTGAATCCCAAACTCTTAACGTCGTGGAACACACACCAATATACCACATTTGGTTGTTTATTTCATTCGGTACAATTAGCTATATTATTAATTTGACAGGGCTAAAAGACACTGTTGATTGGTATACGGGTGAGGCTGCAGTGTTCTTGGAGGGATTTCTGGCATTATAAGATTTTAGTGGCCTATTTACAGTATGGCAGTAGTACTAAACCCTTATTTGTAAAGTGCTTTTCATACATTCTGTGCAAAGGGCTTCACAAATAAGATCGCAAGATCACGATAAGAGCAAAGTACCAGTGGACAAAAGGAATTAATAAAATAAAAGAATAAGAATTGTGAAATAATAAAATTGGGAAATAGGACTAACCTGTTAAAATTCTAAAATGATACACTTACTGATTTGGTATTGATTTTAATTGGAGATTTATATATGTGGTTATGATTTGGCTGTGTGGCTTAGCCAGTTTTAGCAGTGGCGCATAAAGTAACATTTTACGACCCTGAAATTATGTTCTCTCGTAAAATTATATTCAAGTTTAAATATGCGGCAGTGTTTTTATGGAAGTCCTCGTAGCTCTTAGCATCTTTTGTGCGGGTGTTTTTGCTGTGTTGGATTTGCATGGCAGAGTGCTCATTTAAACCAGGGCAAGTCAGGAAAGCTGAAGAGCTGTTTTTTTTGCATAAAATTCAGGCCCAGTAGGTTTTATTATTCTATGGGATTGTAATCGTCTGCAGGCTGCTCTGTGTAGGTTTTATTCTATGGGGATTGTAATCAGTCTGCAGGCTGCCTGGTAGTTTTTATTCTATGGTCGATTGTAATCGCGTCTGCAGGCTGCTCTGTGTAGGTTTTTATTCTATGGTGGATTGTAATCACGTCTGCAGGCTGCTCTGTGTAGGTTTTTATTCTATGGTGGATTGTAATCGCGTCTGCAGGCTGCTCTGTGTAGATTTTTATTCTATGGTGGATTGTAATCATGTCTGCAGGCTGCTCTGTGTAGGTTTTTATTCTATGGTGGATTGTAATCACGTCTGCAGGCTGCTCTGTGTATGTTTTTATTCTATGGTGGATTGTAATCACGTCTGCAGGCTGCTCTGTGTAGGTTTTTATTCTATGGTGGATTGTAATCACGTCTGCAGGCTGATCTGTGTAGGTTTTTATTCTATGGTGGATTGTAATTACGTCTGCAGGCTGCTCTGTGTAGGTTTTTATTCTATGGTGGATTGTAATCACGTCTGCAGGCTGCTCTGTGTAGGTTTTTATTCTATGGTGGATTGTAATCACGTCTGCAGGCTGCTCTGTGTAGGTTTTTATTCTACGGTGGATTGTAATCACGTCTGCAGGCTGCTCTGTGTGCCGTTCACGTGATCCGGAAGGTTCCCGAGCTGATGGAGATGTTCCTCCCGGCAACCAAAAACCTGCTCAGCGAGAAGAACCACGGTGAGACGCCTCCACGGGCCCACCTCTCAGCGCTGGGGGGCGGGGGGGGAGGGCGGGGCGCGCTCTTCAGATGCCGGCAGCGGGATTCGACTGCGGTCTTTTTGACCACAGTTCACAGCTTTTCGCGGTCACTTTGAGCGCATTCCTTTTCCCGAAGTAGCTAAACTTGAAGGTGCGGCGAGAAGCTGTCCACCATAGAGAGGGCTGGGATTTTAACAGGGAACAGCCACAGGAAGTGGTCTTAAGTACAAGCCGAGTACTATAGGAGTAAAAGAGAGGTTCTGTTTGCCGTTGACTATGTCAGCCGAAAGCATGGCAGCGTGCAGGTAACACACACAGTCTCTGCTGGAGAACTTGTGGTCCTCCGGGCAAGCGCCATGCAAAGTGGACGTAGACTAGACTTCGGAATGTTTGTTTCGGAAACTTTCCGAACGTCACGGACGCGTCCTTTCCGATGCTTTCCGACGTTCCGAACAGCACTTCGGCTGAAGCACGGGGAAGCCTTTGAGCGTAGCACCAGTGCTCTGTGGAGTGGACTTTCCCTATATTCCCTGATGTAGTTTCAGAGCTCAAAAAGGTGACTGTGAAGAAAGGGGGAAACAAACAGAACTGCTGATTGTAATCTCACTCTGCAACTTTCTTCTTGCTTAATCTATGCCTAAGCTGATGGCCTATGCCACGTGTTTTTATTCTTATCCATTGGTTTTATTGTTATTAATGTATTTTATTTTTTATGTTGTGTGTTTTTTCCAGGTGTTCTTCACACGTCTGTGGTTCTGCTCACAGAGATGTGTGAAAGGAGTCCAGACATGCTCTCGCACTTTCGAAAGGTACGGCACAGGAAAGGATCTACTGCTGCTGGATCTTTGTAGTGTTTTTTATTTTTATTTTTTAGCATGTTTTGATATTTGGAATTTTTTTTTTTCTATGAACTATTGGTGTCTTTAATGAGCTGTGAAAGGTTTTGAAATTTCAGGGTTACCATTGGGTGTTGACCAGACCTGGGTCAAATACGTGTTTGTTTTGGATTCAGATACTTTTCTATGCGTTTGCTGATCTTGTCTGGTGTATTGGAACCAATGAAATACTCTCAAAAAAGTGCAAACCCTGCCTTCTGGTCATATTTGCAGGCTCAATCACACCAGGCAAGATCAATAGAGCACAGAAAAGTATTTGAATCTTAAACAAATGCGTATTTGACCCAGGTCTGGTGTTGACTGTAGCATCTGTAGAATTGCTTTAAAAATTCTGATGCCATATTTCTCCGGTCACTGGAACATTTGATTCACAGGATTGTGTAGCGCCACAGTTAAACACAGCTGGCCTGACTGCTTTTTTTTCCTTTTCTTTTGCACTTGGGACATGTTTTTGCATCCCACATTCAAACTTTGCGTGCACATTTCCTTTATAAACTGCCTGCTGAGAGGTCCCCCGTTGTTTTGAAATATTTTGTAAAAAGTGATTTCGTGCTTGTGTGCCCCCCCGGACTGCATTTACACATCATTCATTTGGAGAATGAGTCCCCCCCCCCCTCCCAATTCTGTCTCCTCCCCCCACCCCACTTCTGAATCAGCTGGTACCTCTCTCTGCAACCTCGGTCCCAACACCAGCCCCCCCCCCCCCCCTTGTCCATACTCATGACCTGAACATTATTTTAATCTCTCTCTTGAAAGTGAATCTCTTCCAGTTCCTCCTAACATCTACCTCATATTTTTTCTGTCATTTGTCTCTGTTACAAATCCCTGCATTGTGTTAGAATGAGAAGGTAAGAGTGCATTCTGGTTCATAGCTGGTGCATGCTGTTACAGAAATCATTCCCCATGCTCATCATTAGATGTCGTCAAATTCTTGTGTTTCAAAAAGTAATTTTCTGTTTGGATTTTAATCGTTTTTCTTTTTCTAATTTGTAGTTTAGGTCCTGTGTTTTATTTCTTTAATTTAAACAACAACAACAAAAAAAAGTCATTGCGGGATATTATTTTAGTTCTGTTTGTTTGTTAAATGCATTTCCTTACCGTTGTCCAATTTTCATCCTTAAACTAATCATAGTTTGGCTTTTTATTCATTTTCTCACCATGTGGTTTAAAATAACATGAATGTTGTTAATGTTTTAAGCTAATCACCCCGGGTGTTGTCAGCAAGAACTGGTGATTCTTCCGTTTGTCTGACAGAGTACTGGGAACTAGGCACTGCCACCCCGAACTTGAAACCAGTGCGTTTGGGCCAGAGATCCTGTCAGAAATGACAGCTTTTTATCATAATCTCACAGAAAGAATTCAACTTAATGCCTAACATCCCTGGAAATAATTTAAATGCATTGATTACGAATGCTGATTGCTTCATTGTAGCCAAATGATGAAGTATATTGAGAAATGCATTTTACTTTTCTATGTAAAGCATACACAGTGCATTTAGTGCTAATGGCTGCTAAATTCTTCAGCATTGTGACCCTGTTGATGTAGCAGACTAAAGGACAGCTAGTTTAACATTTACTAGGTCTGTATATGATTGGCAGGCTAAACGACAGGCCACAGGCAGTAGGAGGCTTGTTTTAAATGGACAGCGGTTTAGTGACCCGTGCTGCAGAGTAGCTGTAATTTCTGAGCCGTATGTGCATTCTGCGGCTCTGGCCTGTTGAGGGGGGTCTCTTGTCCTGTGCCCGTCTGTAGCGCCTCTCTGTTGTGTGGTTGGTTTTTGTAGCTGGTCCCCCAGCTGGTCAGAATCCTAAAGAACCTCATCATGTCCGGGTACTCACCGGAGCACGACGTGTCGGGCATCAGCGACCCCTTCCTGCAGGTGAGGCGCCCCGCTCACCCCTCCTCCTGCTGCCCTGTGTGTGTGTGTGTGTGTGTGTCCGTGTGTGTGTGGTGTGGTGTGTGCTGGTCGTGTGGTGTGTGTTGTTTGGGCTCCTGTGTGTGTTTGTGTGTGCTTGTGTGCTTGTGTGTGGTGTATGTGTGCTCCTTTGTGCTTGTGTGTGTGTGCGCTCCTGTGTGCGTGTGTGTCTGTGTGTGTGCTCCTGTGTGCTTGTGTGTGTTTGTGTGTGTGTGTGTGTGCTCCTGTGTGCTTGTGTGTGTGTGTATGTGTGCTCCTGTGTGCTTGTGTGTGTGTGCTCCTGTGTGCTTGTGTGTGTGTATGTGTGCTCCTGTGTGCTTGTGTGTGTGTATGTGTGCTCCTGTGTGTTTGTGTGTGTGTGTGTGTGTGTGTGCTCCTGTGTGCTTGTGTGTGTGTGTGTGTGTGTGCTCCTGTGTGCTTGTGTGTGTGTATGTGTGCTCCTGTGTGTTGTGTGTGTGTGTGTGTGTGTGTGTGTGTGTGTGTGCTCCTGTGTGCTTGTGTGTGTGTATGTGTGCTCCTGTGTGTTTGTTGTGTGTGTGTGTGTGTGTGTGCTCCTGTGTGCTTGTGTGTGTGTGTGTGTGTGTGCTTCCTGTGTGCTTGTGTGTGTGTATGTGTGCTCCTGTGTGTTTGTGTTGTGGTGTGTGTGTGTGTGTGTGTGTGTGCTCCTGTGTGCTTGTGTGTGTGTGTGTGTGGTGTTTTTTTTTCTTCTCATCCCCACCCGGCGCTTCTTGACCGCAGTGTATTAGCTGGCGGCGATTGATTGGTCTGTAATTCCAGGTGCGGATATTGAGGTTACTCAGAATTCTGGGTCGGAGCGACGACGATTCCAGCGAAGCGATGAACGACATCCTCGCGCAGGTGAGGCTGACGGTCCTGGCCGACGTGGGGAGACCCTGCAGCTCTGCCTGTGTGTTCCACAATCACACACACACACACACACACACACACACAGGAGCACACACACACACACACACACACACAGGAGCACACACACACACACACACAGGAGCACACACACACACACAGGAGCACACACACACACACACACACACACAGGAGCACACACACACACACACACACACACACACACACACACACACACACACACACACACACACACACACACACACACACACACACACACACACACACACACACACACACACAGGAGCACACACACACACACACGCGCGCACGCACGCACGCACGCACGCACGCACGCGCGCGCACACGCACACACACACACACCCGCTGGTGCTTCTTCTGTTTTAGTTTGACGTTTTTATCGTCCTGCCAATAGGTTGCGACCAACACAGAGACAAGTAAAAACGTGGGGAACGCAATTCTCTACGAAACTGTCCTGACCATAATGGACATCAAATCGGAAAGTGGACTGAGGGTGAGTTCCCCTAGGAAGGGGTCTTTTCTCTCTGTCTTCATTTATAACTGCGTATCCACAGTAACGGTGGCAGCAGTTTGTATATCCTATATGTAAACTCACAAGGGCTTGCTGTTTCAAACCCATGAGCATAAGATTCAGTGTGGTATTTTTAAGTTTTTTTTTTTGCTGAATATGCAAGGGATGTTGCATAAAATATAATTTATTTTTAAATGTGTTCTCTGCAGGTTTTAGCTATTAACATCTTGGGGCGCTTCCTCCTAAACAATGACAAAAATATTAGGTGAGTTATGTCCTCCTCCTGCCAAGCAATGCCATCTGCTTTCTGAAGCGGGCATTTAGAAACATTGGGCAATTTATTCTGCTTTGGTGTTTTTCTGTTGCTCAAAGGTATGTGGCATTGACGTCCTTGCTGAAGACGGTACAGACGGACCACAATGCAGTGCAGAGACATCGAAGCACTATCGTAGACTGTTTGAAAGACCTGGATGTGTCCATCAAGAGGTGAGCGAGAGATGGGGGAGATCGAGCTCGGCTGTGTGCAGACTTTTTGTGGATGAATGTGTTGTGTACGCCACCGTCGGTTAAGAAGAGCGTGTTTTTCATGTTTCCGTGACTACGGCGTTTTCCAGACGCGCGATGGAGCTGAGCTTCGCGCTGGTGAACGGCAACAACATCCGCGGCATGATGAAGGAGCTGCTGTACTTCCTGGACTCCTGCGACCCAGACTTCAAAGCGGACTGCGCGTCGGGAGTCTTCCTCGCTGCCGAGAAGTAAGGCTTCGGTGCCGTTAAAAGTACCTTTTTAAAATAACTGCCGTCTCCCGTTCGGTCTTGAAAAGCTCCTGACTGCAGCTCGTTAGTGTGTGTGTGTGTGTGTGTGTTAGTCTAATGGACTGATGTTCAGGAATGTTAGAACGTGCTGATGTTCAAACGTAGCGGAGCCTGTTAGCCTTGTGTACCACACGGTGTGTGTTTGGGGGATGTTAGGGCGTGCTGATGTTCAGACGTAGCGGAGCCTGTTAGCCTTGTGTACCACACGGTGTGTGTTTGGGGGGGATGTTAGAGCGTGCTGATGTTCAAACGTAGCGGAGCCTGTTAGCCTTGTGTACCACACAGTGTGTGTTTGGGGGGGATGTTAGGGCGTGCTGATGTTCAAACGTAGCTGAGCCTGTTAGCCTTGTGTACCACACAGTGTGTGTTTGGGGGGGAATGTTAGAGGGTGCTGATGTTCAGACGTAGCTGAGCCTGTTAGCCTTGTGTACCACACAGTGTGTGTTTGGGGGGGATGTTAGGGCGTGCTGATGTTCAAACGTAGCTGAGGTGAAGTGACTGTTTCGCACGGGCTGTAGGGTTCTGCTGAGGCCAGTCGTAAAAGCGGTCAGTTAATGTGTTTATGGCCTCCCGCTCTACGCCGTGTGAGTGTGTGTGTGTGTGTGTGTGTGTGTGTGTTAGCCTTTCCGTGTTCCGCAGGGCTCCGCAGACGGGAATGGGTCACTTATTAAACCGCTGGGCGTATATATAAAAAAACAAAAATCCTTCTTAAGGGCTCGACTGTGCGGCCGCGTTTAATGCTTCTGTTTGCACGACCTCAAGTGGGAATGCAATACCAGCAGAGGCCTAGTGAAGACCTTTAAGGACCTTTACCTGTAAAACACATGCGGTGCAGTCCGCAAGTATTTGGACACTGTGTCGCTGCACAGTGACAGTGACGGACTGGACTGTATGTGGGCCCCACCTGTGCTTCATATTCATCCTTGGCTGTCATCAGTCACTCGTCTGTTAACCCACAATGGTCTTGACTGTTTTTTTTTGTTTTTTTTTCCACTTAATGCCACTAACTGACGCTTGTTTTTGGTCACAGGTATGCCCCCTCGAAGCGATGGCACATAGACACGATTATGAGGGTCCTAACGACGGTACGGAACCCTGCGCCGGGGGACGGGTGCCGCTCTGTGGCGTTGGGGGGGTGCGGTGTAGCCTCACGCAGAATTTGGTGGCGTTTGGATCAGTGCTTCGCTTTCATCGGCCTAGTTTTAGGCGCTTGGGTTGGGAAGATGAGACTGACGGAGAAGCGCTGCCGAGCTGTTGGGGGATGAGAGCTTTGAGTGATCCATCGACTGAAACAATGATGAGACTTCAAGCACTGACAACGGCTTTTTAATGTTAGGAATGGCTGTGATAGTGTCTGTTTTAATGTAGGAAAGGGCTGTACTAGAATCTGTTTTAATGCTATAAAGACCTGTACTAGAGTCTGTTTTAATGCTAGAAAAGGCTGTACTAGAATCTGTTTTAATGCTATAAAGACCTGTACTAGAGTGTTTTAATGCTAGAAATGGCTGTACTAGAGTCTGTTTTAATGCTTGAAAGGGCTGTACTAGAGTCTAGTTTTATTTCCGGCATAATCTACTGGGGAAATAACATTTTTTTCCAAAGCTATTTCTGCATTTTAGTTTTGTTAATTCGTTTGATAATGAATCTTTGTGTAGACAGAGGCCCTTTTTCTAGCCCAGCCCAGGCCAGCCGATAGTGTCGCCATGGTAATGGGGAAGTGAGGAGAGGTGTGGAGGCTGACTCTGATGCTTAACACGAAGCCCTGAGAATCACTGCTCCTCTGTTAGATCAGCGAAGCCCTGAGAATCACTGCTCCTCTGTTAGATCAGCGAAGCCCTGAGAATCACTGCTCCTCTGTTAGATCAGCGAAGCCCTGAGAATCGCTGCTCCTCTGTTAGATCAGCGAAGCCCTGAGAATCGCTGCTCCTCTGTTAGATCAGCGAAGCCCTGAGAATCACTGCTCCTCTGTTAGATCAGCGAAGCCCTGAGAATCACTGCTCCTCTGTTAGATCAGCGAAGCCCTGAGAATCACTGCTCCTCTGTCAGATCAGCGAAGCCCTGAGAATCACTGCTCCTCTGTTAGATCAGCGAAGCCCTGAGAATCACTGCTCCTCTGTCAGATCAGCGAAGCCCTGAGAATCACTGCTCCTCTGTTAGATCAGCGAAGCCCTGAGAATCACTGCTCCTCTGTTAGATCAGCGAAGCCCTGAGAATCACTGCTCCTCTGTTAGATCAGCGAAGCCCTGAGAATCACTGCTCCTCTGTTAGATCAGCGAAGCCCTGAGAATCACTGCTCCTCTGTTAGATCAGCGAAGCCCTGAGAATCACTGCTCCTCTGTTAGATCAGCGAAGCCCTGAGAATCACTGCTCCTCTGTTAGATCAGCGAAGCCCTGAGAATCACTGCTCCTCTGTTAGATCAGCGAAGCCCTGAGAATCACTGCTCCTCTGTTAGATCAGCGAAGCCCTGAGAATCACTGCTCCTCTGTTAGATCAGCGAAGCCCTGAGAATCACTGCTCCTCTGTTAGATCAGCGAAGCCCTGAGAATCACTACTCCTCTGTTAGATCAGCGAAGCCCTGAGAATCACTGCTCCCCTGTTAGATCAGCGGCTCTCAGGCCTGGTCCTGGGGTCCCCCCCGTGTACGCTGGGTTTCCTTCCAGCCCTAACAGTAATACCTGACCTATAACGAGCTGCTCGCTGCTTTTAATTAGGCTCTTTCAATGCCTAATGAGGGATGATTTACTCTCTCACTGCCCCGTTATGTCTGGAGCAGGTATTCATCACAAAGAGTGAATTTTCAGTCATCCTTTAAGGTCTTTAAGTCAGCCACGGTACTGATCAATGGACAGACCTTCAGCTGAAACGAGCGAGTTTCTAAATGCCGAAGGTGTGGACGTGTGGCCTTTGACACTAAATCATTTGTGTAAAATGAAGTTGAAACGCAAAGCAAATGGTGCTGAGCCTTGCCTGCGTTGTGTTGTGGTCTGTATCTGTATTCACAGCCAGGGGATGGGGACCGCGCTTCAGGAGATTGTCATGGGCCTGTCACGTTGGTTCCTCCTTTATGATGTGTAATAACTAACCTGGATTAGCTGTCCCCCTGCACAGGTTGAGTGGCGGGTCATATTGCAGTAGAGTTTGCAGGAGGATTTATGCAGAGGGTCTGTGTAAATAGCGCTCAGCCCCCCCTCTCCCGCCTCCACTCGTCCGGTTTTAAACGAGGCCTTGCTGGTCCCCCGCAGGCGGGCAGCTACGTCCGGGACGACTCGGTTCCCAACCTCATCCAGCTCATCACCAACAGCGTGGAGATGCACGCCTACACGGTGCAGAGGCTGTACAAAGCGCTGCTGGACGACATCTCTCAGGTGTGTGTGTGTGTGTGTGTGAGTGAGCGGGTGTGCTTGTGCGTGTGCGTGTGTGTGTGTGTGTGTGTGTACTTGTGTTTTGTGTGAGAGAGAGGGATAGAAAGCATGTGTGTGTGTGTGTGTGTGTGTGTGTGTGTCTACACCCTGTGAATATGCGTCTGATTAATAGGCGATTTGTGTGGATTTTATCGCACTGGGTATTATTGATTACTTAATACTTTGTGAATTGATTTTCCGAAAAGAAATGTTCGCATGAAAATGGATAATAACGTGTGTAAATGTATCTGACGGCGTGAGTGGTGCCGAAATGCAGTCGCGTCTCCTCCTCTGAAGCGGGGTTTGTGGGGTAATGCCTTTGTTTGGCCTGTCTGCTCCTCCAGCAACCCCTGGTGCAGGTGTCCTCCTGGTGCATAGGGGAGTACGGAGACCTGCTGGTGTCGGGACAGTGCGAGGAGGAGGAGCCTATCCAGGTACGGCTGTCGGGGCCCAAAAGAGTCGCTGGGACCGCTGGGGGAGTGAGCTCCCTCTTCCTGAGGACTCCCTGAGGTGTAATTGTTGCTTTTCTCCTCCTCACCTGGACGGCAGGTGACGGAAGACGAGGTGCTGGACGTGCTGGAGGGGCTCCTGGTGTCCAACCTGTCCTCCCCCGTCACCCGGGGTTACTCCCTCACCGCAATCATGAAGCTGTCCACGCGCTTCAGCGGCGTCAAGTGAGCACCCCCCCCGATTCCCCCCACCCCTGATTCCCTTCACCCCCGATTCCCCACACCCCTGTTCCCCTCACCCCCGATTCCCTGTACGCCTGCACCTCGTACCCCTTAACCCCACTGCTGAGGCATGAGGCCTGTTTAACACCCAGAAGCAGCCCTGTGCAAGCGCCGCTCACCCCAGGGAGGGGAGATGAGTGGCGGGGGGGGGGGGGGTGTGTGCCTCCCACCCGGTGGGCCTCCGAGCTTTCCTGTGAAGCCCCGTGCAGTTTGGCAGTTAGAGCTTCTGGAGGGGGCGGGGCTAACACTTCTCTCCCGCTGTTTGCGCTCTCCAGCCGAATCAAGAAGGTGGTGTCCATATACGGCAGCAGCATCGACGTGGAGCTGCAGCAGCGGGCGGTGGAGTACAACGCACTTTTCAAGAAATACGATCACATGAGGTGAGCCGGCGGCCAATGGGAAGCCTTTGTGACTCTTCGTAACTGCCGGTTTGCGTGTGAGCGGTGCCTTGCGGTGCCCGCACTGTTGGGAGAGACGTGCTGTAGCGATCGCTGCCAGGAATCAAAAGCAACGGGGCTGCAGAACACTGGCTTAGAATTTTAAAAAGGCCTTCCAAGAAAACCGACTTTTCAAAGGGCCAATTAATCGAAGCTGGATGTAATACGTTCGAGAGTAAACCTGGTTGCTGTTTAAGTCTGCCTTCCTGAGGGGGCCAAACTCAATTTCTCTCCCCTCTCTCTCGCTCTCTCTCTCTCCCTCCCCCTCCCTCCCTCCTTTTCTATTTCCCTCACTCCCTCCCTCCCTCCCTACCTGCTCTCTAAAGGCCTGCCTTACTGGAGAGAATGCCCGTGATGGAGAAGACTGCCACCAACGGGCCGACGGAGATAGCGCAGACCAACGGGGAGGCGGAGCCCTCTGCCCTGGACTCCAAAAACCTGCCCGCTGTCACACAGCCCACCAGCCAGGTGAGGGGGGAGGGGTAAAGGGCAGTGCTAGCTGCCTCTCTCATGGGCTCGGCTGGTTCTGCCCTCACCACCATGGGCACGCTGGCGTGTCTGTCTTTAATAACGGGCATGCATGGTAGTCATGGAGTAAGCAGCCTCCTGGGTATTCGGATGCTGCATGTGTTCCCTTCCTGATCACACTAGGCCCCCTGCTGGTTGGAAAGTGGAAGTGCTGGCATAGCTTTTTATTTATTTCCTTGCTTCTTGTACATTCTGTTACGTGATTGGAAACAATCGTTACTGACTGTGCAAGACTAGATTAACACCCAATGACTGTACAGGAGTAGATTACCGCCCAATCAGCTTGGGTTGCTGTGGGGATAAATGTCTTGAATAGCTGTCTCTTATATTCCAGGCTAACGATCTGTTAGACCTCCTTGGAGGAAATGATGTCGTGCCTGTGATCCAGACGGCCCCGCCCACAAAGCCTGCATCTGCTGGAGGGGAACTGCTGGACCTGCTGGGCGATCTCTCTCTATCAGGTAGAACACAGATGCGCACCAGCTCTGCCTTCTCTCTATCAGGTAGAACACAGATGCACACCAGCTCTGCCTTTTCTCTATGAGGTAGAACACAGCTGTGCACTAGCTCTGCCTTCTCTCTATGAGGTAGAACACAGCTGCACTCTAGCTCCGCCTTCTCTCTATGAGGTAGAACACAGCTGCGCACTAGCTCCGCCTTCTCTCTATGAGGTAGAACACAGCTGCGCACTAGCTCCGCCTTCTCTCTATGAGGTAGAACACAGCTGTGCACTAGCTCCGCCTTCTCTCTATGAGGTAGAACTCAGCTGGGCCGCTGGAAGTAATTAACTAGCTACATATTAGCAGGGTAGGTGTCCATTTAGCTTTCTGGCTATGGCTCTCATTGGTTGTTTTTTCATCATTTCACACTGTACTCCAGGCAGAGCTGCCATAGGCGAAAGAGTAATAATAATGATGATGATGGATAGCATTTATTTAGCACCTTTCATCTCATCTGTGGAGGTGGGGGGGATGGACGGAACTTGGCTCTACCGTCATCGGCGTGCAGTGGTGGTGCGTGGCGGCCATTTTGCGGCAGGACGGGGAGGGAGGGATTTATTGAGCCCGGTGGGATGGATGGTGGGTAGATGGGCACGCTGAGAGTGCAGTGATGGGAAGAGGAATCCTGCTAGCTCATGCAGTAGGGCCCTGGGGATCCGTAACAGCCACAGCCGCACAGCTCTCACGCCTCTCTCTCTCTCCAGCTGCGCCTGTTCCTCTCATCATCATTACCCGTCTGCTCAGGTAGACGTCTCGGGTCATTTTTAGCTCAGTTTTGAATAGTTTGATACAATGGCTGTGCGCCCACTTCTGGGATTTGATCCTGCAACCTCCTGGTGTCCCGTTCCCAGTCCTCTCCTTCACGTGCCTTGGCTTTATCAAGAATTATAACCTGGCAGAGCAGAGAGAAACAGCTGGCATGTGGGATGATCTTCATCAACTGTGCGAGTTCTGTGTGATTTGAAAAGGAAGTTGAAACACCTATTTTCAGAAATTAAACATTTTTTAAAATGTGGGTCAGACTGTTTGTAGCTGAATGCTTATTTAGCTCTCTGAGCAGCTGTACTTGAATGCCGCTGAGCTTCTGTTTGTGAAATGCCCAGAATTAGAGGGCAGGACCTACCCCCTACCCCCCAGAGTTGAACTGCTTTTTGATTGGCGGTTCCCAGGTGGGCCGACCCCTGCTCCGGCCCCGCCCGTGTCCATCCCTCAGCCCGCCTTCCTGCTGGACAGCCTCACCTCTCCGCCCCTCTTTAATGACATCACTGCAGGTGAGAGTGCAGCACACCTGGGCCTTCTCATTGACCCCTCTCTCGCTCTCTGTCTCTCTCTCCCCCCACTCTGTCCCTCTTCCTCTCCCTTTCTCTGTCTCTCTCCCTCTGTCCCTCTTCCTCTCCCTTTCTCTGTCTCTCTCCCTCTGTCCCTCTTCCTCTCCCTCTCTCTGTCTCTCTCTGTCTCTCTTCCTCTCCCTGCCTTCTCCCTCTCTGTCTCTCTTCCTCCCCCTCTCTCTGTCTCTCTCCCTCTGTCCCTCTTCCTCTCCCTCTCTCTGTCTCTCTGTTTCCCCACTTCTCTTCCCTCTCTGCCTATATCTGCCTGTGTGTGAACAAGAGAGAGGCGTGTGGAAGAGAAACGGAGAGAGAGTAAAACAAATTTCTTCCGTTCTCTTCCGTCTTCATCCGCAGCTATTCCACCAATGACGGCGTACAACAAGAACGGGCTGAAGATCGAGTTCACGTTCGAAAGGTCAAACCCCAACCCCAACGTCGCCGTCATCACCATTCACGCCTCCAACACCACCGAGGCGGAGATGACCGACTTCGTGTTCCAGGCTGCAGTACCAAAGGTGGGTCGGGTTTTAGGCCACCAGCTGTTACCTAGCGACATAAGCGCGCATCCACCCCACCCTGTTATGCGATGGAACCAGACCTGTGTTGTAGCAAAGCTGCCATGGCAACGTTGCTTTGGGATGTTTGCATCACGGCAACAGGTGCAAAGCCGATGACTTTGCTGCTGTCTGTGGTGCTGAAGATGGGTGGAGCCGTATTAAATCCACACAGTGATGAGGATAAAGGCTGTGATGTATTAAAGAAAGGAGTACAAGCACCACACACAGGATGTTACAGCAGGAATGTAAAGTTGTGGTTGTCATGTTGACTCCTGCTGAACGAAGGTGAAAGGCAAATGTACTGCAGGCTCTGATCCTTTTCAGGATGTCTGTTCTTTGTTACTGATTTAGCCTGGTCAATTACCTGGCCTTGCTGTAGTTCATGATTCATTTTTTTTGTCATGACCTACGGCTGAAAACTACACATGGTGAATTTGCTTACTGTCAGCTCTGAGTGAGGGTTGTGGTGTAGATGTTATAATGAGTGGAATAATAGGCTGTTCAGAATAATAGCCTCTGCCAGCGTTAGCGCTGTAGTTAGCCTCGGGTGCAGGGTTAGCGCTGTAGTTAGCCTCTGGTGCAGGATTAGCGCTGTAGTTAGCCTCTGGTGCAGGATTAGCGCTGTAGTTAGCCTCTGGTGCAGGGTTAGCGCTGTAGTTAGCCTCTGGTGCAGGGTTAGCGCTGTAGTTAGCCTCTGGTGCAGGGTTAGCGCTGTAGTTATCCTCTGGTGCAGGGTTAGCGCTGTGGTTATCCTCTGGTGCAGGGTTAGCGCTGTGGTTATCCTCTGGTGCAGGGTTAGCGCTGTAGTTAGCCTCTGGTGCAAGATTAGCGTTGTGGTTAGCCTCTGGTGCAGGATTAGCACTGTAGTTAGCCTCTGGTGCAGGGTTAGCGCTGTAGTTAGCCTCTGGTGCAAGATTAGCGCTGTGGTTAGCCTCTGGTGCAGGATTAGCACTGTAGTTAGCCTCTGGTGCAGGGTTAGCGCTGTAGTTAGCCTCTGGTGCAGGATTAGCGCTGTAGTTAGCCTCTGGTGCAGGATTAGCACTGTAGTTAGCCTCTGGTGCAGGGTTAGCGCTGTAGTTAGCCTCTGGTGCAGGGTTAGCGCTGTAGTGAGCCTCTGGTGCAGGGTTAGCGCTGTAGTTAGCCTCTGGTGCAGGGTTAGCGCTGTAGTTAGCCTCTGGTGCAGGGTTAGCGCTGTGGTTATCCTCTGGTGCGGGGTTAGCGCTGTAGTTAGCCTCTGGTGCAGGGTTAGCGCTGTGGTTATCCTCTGGTGCGGGGTTAGCGCTGTAGTGAGCCTCTGGTGCGGGGTTAGCGCTGTAGTTAGCCTCTGGTGCAGGATTAGTGCTGTAGTTAGCCTCTGGTGCAGGGTTAGCGCTGTGGTTATCCTCTGGTGCAGGGTTAGCGCTGTGGTTAGCCTCTGGTGCAAGATTAGCGCTGTAGTTAGCCTCTGGTGCAGGATTAGCGCTGTAGTTAGCCTCTGGTGCAGGATTAGCGCTGTAGTTAGCCTCTGGTGCAGTTAGCGCTGTAGTTAGCCTCTGGTGCAGGGTTAGCGCTGTAGTTAGCCTCTGGTGCAGGATTAGCGCTGTAGTTAGCCTCTGGTGCAGGGTTAGCGCTGTAGTTAGCCTCTGGTGCAGGATTAGCGCTGTGGTTATCCTCTGGTGCGGGGTTAGCGCTGTAGTGAGCCTCTGGTGCGGGGTTAGCGCTGTAGTTAGCCTCTGGTGCAGGATTAGTGCTGTAGTTAGCCTCTGGTGCAGGGTTAGCGCTGTGGTTATCCTCTGGTGCAGGGTTAGCGCTGTGGTTATCCTCTGGTGCGGGGTTAGCGCTGTAGTGAGCCTCTGGTGCGGGGTTAGCGCTGTAGTTAGCCTCTGGTGCAGGATTAGTGCTGTAGTTAGCCTCTGGTGCAGGGTTAGCGCTGTGGTTATCCTCTGGTGCAGGGTTAGCGCTGTGGTTATCCTCTGGTGCAGGGTTAGCGCTGTAGTGAGCCTCTGGTGCGGGGTTAGCGCTGTAGTTAGCCTCTGGTGCAGGATTAGTGCTGTAGTTAGCCTCTGGTGCAGGATTAGTGCTGTAGTTAGCCTCTGGTGCAGGGTTAGCGCTGTGGTTTACCGGTGTCTCTGTGCCCCCAGACGTTCCAGCTCCAGCTCCTCTCCCCCAGCAGTAACATCATCCCGGCACTCAACCAGGGAACCGTCACACAGGTCATCAAAGTGCTCAACCCCCAGAAGGTACGCCCCCGCCCTCCCCCAGCCTCTCCATGGGGCCCAGGACACGGGTACGAGCGCCTGCCCCCCCTCCCTTTTTCCAGCCCGCTTTTAACGCCCGTCTCTCTCGTTTCGACCCACAGCAACAACTGCGAATGAGGATCAAGCTCACGTACAACCACAAAGGGTCCTCAGTGCAAGACCTGGCCGAGGTCAACAACTTCCCCCCCCAGTCCTGGCAGTGATGGCCTGCGTGGCCCCGCCCCCCTCTCTCCCCTTTTCAAGGGAACTATGGGGAAGGTACCAAACCCCCCCCTCGCCCCTCCCCAAACCCCACCCCTCCTCCCCTAAATCGATCTCCCTGTGACATCACTGCGGACTGCTACACTGGGGTCGCACAGGGAAACAATGGAATCTTTCTGACACACAGCGATGATGCGACGCCGTCGCCGACGGTGACGGTGACTAGGACGATGTCAGCAAAATTGGAAACATATCCATTTACCCCCCCCCCCCTTTTTTTTTTTTGTTTGTTGTTGATTTGTTTCACCTCTGTCTCTGCTCGCAATAGGCACTGCTTTCACCCCCACCTCTCCTTTTGCACGTGCACTCGAAACACGTTCTCTTTCTCTGGCCCCTCCCCCAGCCTCGTGGGAAGTTGAGCCATCCAGGCCACTGTAGAAAGAGCCCCCCCACTCCCCCCACCCCTCGTTTGACATGAGCAGTCATCACTGTCTGATTGTCTTCTGGTTTCGTTTGGTTTCATGTTTTTATCTGAATCTGGAAATGTAAAATGTTGGGATATATTTGATTCTTGTTTTCAGCTTTTAATGAAATGCAGCTGAGCTCTTTGGAGTTTGCACTTTGATCCACTCTGTCCACCATGCAGAATTAAGGAAGTTTGGTTTCTTAACTGGGCTCTAAAATCTTGTGCATGCTTGTGCGTGCGCGTGTGCTTCTGTGTGTGAGCGTGCTTGTGGGTGTGTATGTGTGCGTGCACGTGAGTGCATGCGTGTGTGCGTGCGTGCGTGTGTGCGTGTCTGCATGTGTTTGTGGGCGTGTGCACGCGCGGGGTTGGGTTTGGTGTCGGAGCAGTTAATCTTTTTCAAGGTTTGGTGTTTGAGATCCTAACTTATTTTGTGTAATGAAGAGTACCTGTGCCCTGCTCTCTGTGTCTCATGTTAAACACAACGCTTCTGTTGGGTCCCAGGATCCAGTTTGCACTTTTACCGGGTTTGCCCCATGCAGGTTCTCCCTGAAATGTTGCAGTTTGTCAGTGTGAGAGTCTGTCCATCCTGCTTTTAAGAATCCAGACCGTAACTTTCATCTACTGTAGCAACTATAACGGTTGACCCTCTCAGCAGTTGAAATGGTTGTGGAAGGAGGGGACCTGAAGTCGATTTGACTTGTCTGGTTCCCCCATGTGAGTCTTGAGTGCAGCTTCTGAACAATAATGTATAATAATCTTAAAGGGAAACCAGAAATTAATTTATCCCCTTGAGAAATAAAAAAAAAAATTGAAGTCTCTTTATTTGTTGAACTTGTGTGGATAAAGCACATCTGTTCTGTGAGGAGTCTTGATTTGGGAGTGTACTCAGTGTTGACTGTTTTATGTCCTGTCCAGTCTACTAAATCAGCTTGTTTTTTTTCCCATTTTTTCCACCATAAGAGATTTTCAGAACACCAGAACAAGGTCAAGTCTGCTCTCTCTCCCATCTTGCATTTTTCTGCCGTTTTTGATGTATGCTGTATCATAAACCTTTTTGGTTTCAAGCGTAATCCAGTAAAAAAAAGAGAAAAAAATGATCTGCATTTTTTTTAACGCCCTTGTCTGGTAGTCGTTCAGGATCACTGTCAAATTTTTCTTCTTTGTCCGAAGAATGTTTTAATAGTTTAAAGATGGGAACCGCTGAAAGAGTGGAGACATCCGTGAGTCGATTTGAATAGTTTGCAGGGCTGTTGATGTTGGTCGCGGAGTAAGCCGTGTTTTAAATAAAGATTTCAGCACGGTGTCAGCGAATCACAGATCAGATCTCTTTAATATCAAGCGGTTCTGATGCCAGTTGAAACTACAGATATGTTGTCGTGAATACAAGCCCAGCTGCGCGACTGGTTTTGGGGTCAGACTGACTGTTTTGGGTTGCGGAGCCGTGTCCTGCGTACGCCCCCCCTCCCCTCCCCTCCCCAGCGGTCTGCGTAGGACCCCCCCTCCCCTCCTGGGCGTGGCCACACACGCTAGCGGTGTGATCCGGTGAATGTAGCGCCGCGCGCAGCTCTTCGCTTCCCTCCGGTTCTGTTCCGTGGCTTCTCCTCTCCGTCTGGTCCTCTTCGTCGTGAAGGAAGCCGGCGGGCCTCGTTCTTAGCTGCCGCGCTGCGGTCGGTCAAGGACTTCCTGCAAAATAATGCCCGGTGTCAAAGCTGCCACGCCGCGGACGGTCAAGGACATCCTGCAAAATAATGCCTGGTATATCAAAGCTATGTGCCTTTTGCCGTTTGGGCAAACGTTGTTGGGTTTGGTGGCCTGTGCTTTTTGGCCGGAGGTTCAGGCAGCCGTAGACGGATGTCAGGTGATGGTTGAGTTGCCTAGCAACGAACAGAGCTCAGAAGAGACGGACGAGCGTGAGAGGACTTTTGCTGTTGCAGAGAGCTTTTGAAAACGTGTCCAATATCAGGTGTTTTTTTTTTTCTCTTCTCTTTTCTTTTTGCTCTGCCCTCGGTTGCAGTACTTCACCAAAACTAAACCATGAATGACACTGTTGGAAACAGAAGTGGTCAACTGAATACCTCATAGTTATTTTTTTCAGTGAACTCTTTCACATCAATCATTAGACCTGCTCATGCAAAAACTATGTCCACTCATGGGTACATCAATAGGACACCATTTTACACTTTGCTAACCTGCTCTTTTTTTAAATGTTACCCTGTGTCTACAGATGCACCCGTATTTAATTTCATCTACTGGAATGATGTTTTGCTTTCACATGCATTAGTCTGTACTAACTTTTAACCTTTGTGACCAAATCAGAGATTCTATTTAGCTTTGGATATTAAATCTTCTCGAGCAATGATCTGTATATGGAGAAATCTGACTTAACATTTGTTTCTGTTTTTTTGTTGTTTTTTTGTCTTGACTGAATGACTACATTCTGTCCTAGTGTTTGGTATAAAACTGAGAGGCTGTGTAACTGTAGAAACTGTCCAATGCTCATCCTTTGGTGGAGATCAGCTCTTTTCTAAGAGTTTGTTTCAGAATTGCTCACGGTTTGTGTTGAAATAGATCTAAGTTAATATCATAGCCTGGATGATTTCTCTGATTCCATGTAATTTGAAGCAAAGATCACAATATATGCTGCCTGTATATTGTACATAACTGTAAAACGAACAAGCAAATTACATTGAAAATAAAGTTAACTATTCAAAGACCCGGTTACAGATTTAGTTAGGTTAAGTCGTTATTTAACCAGTATGTGTAGTTATTTGAATTTACATTATTTTGCCCCATGTACCTTTAAAAGTTTCTAGTTTTTCCCCAACGAGTTGAAACTGAATTCGCAAAAAAAAAAAAAAGAAGTCCTTTGTTACACTCTGGTTGCAGGTAACAGGACATTCCAGATTTAGATGGCAATTTGATACGTTCAGCCTCATTTTGTGCTCCAAATTTATAATAAAAAACATGTTACATTCTAACATACGTTATTTTGCTACAGTCAAACCAATGGGAGTCAAATTTAAGTAATGCACAAGACGCCTTGTTCCTTCGGATGACTGTTCGGTGTGGGTTCTTGTGGATGGCTGGAATGGAGGGTTGCGGTAGATCTAAAGTGCGTTCTGAGTGATTTACTACTGATGGACTTGATGAGCCCAGTTCTGTAGCGGCGCACACGATGCAGACTCCTTGTCTGTATCGGTGATTGGCTCATGTTGTTTACATTCTCTTCATCAAAGGTACCCAGGGTTCTACAAGCCTCTCTCCCTCTCCCAAAAAACATCAGCGCAGTATATTATTTATCAGTCTGGGGAATTTTCAGTTGGAGCTCATTATGACTATCCGCTATAAAAGCTTGTTAATGGATGACCCGCCTTCCCTACATATCGTATGTTTGGATGTTTGGATGTAGGCATCTGAATTGCCCTCGGGATTTTTTTCCCCCCCTCTATTAATTTGTAATTATACAAGTTTCAAGATTGGTTTCCTTGCTGGTAATTTGATTGTTTGAGTACCGCTCTACGCCCTTAATTTCATCCGCCCCTGTCTCTGCGCACAATCATCGTTTCAAATTAATTTAGGATTTTGCATCCTCGTATTAATGAGACATGATTAAATGAGCAACAGACAGAGACTGCCACACAGACAGAGTGAAAGTGCTGGGGTTTCCGTTGCCAGCGTTTCTGTTTACTACCCAATAAGAAATGAGGACGGCCTCGAGGTTCAAGAGCGTGACCCTCATTCACTATGGAAAGCGTTTCACAGAAGGTGGTAGTTCCTGTTGTAGTTCTTAGTCACCCCAGGTGACTTTGATGCCTCCAGACGTCACGCACGGCCATGATCTCGTAATTGAGCAGTATCACCCCCACCACCAGGTAGTATGAATTTCCACCTTCTGGCATTCCATCTGATTTTCGGTTGATTTGGTTTCTGCAGTCTTTTTTACGTAGATGCGTAATGGCGAATTTAAAAAAATAACGTTTTTTTAGACCGCGTAAAACGGACGAGGAGGCAAAGGGTTTATTCCTGGGGTAAAGGTGATTGTCTTTTTATCCGAGTGAAAAAGCACCCTGTTGTGGTGGTCTTGTTCCCTCAGACGTTTGCTCTGTTTGTAGCGCTATGTACAATTCAAATGAATGTAGAGCTGCTTTAACAGTCCTTGAGGAAAGAAGAAACTTTTTTTGTATGAAAGGAGAAGCAGACCCTACATTTTTACCTTTGGTAAATGTGTAGTGGAAACTTGCCTCCACAAGAGGGGGCTGTTTCACACTGAAGATTCTCGGGAAGGGACAGAAGTGGGAGGTGTCTTGTCTTGAATGTTTTAGTCTTACCTGTTCCAATCAGTCTATATCCCCATTTTTTTTAAGGTGCAGTGCTCTGTAGATTTTTAATTGCCTATACAAATGGTTCTCTGGTGGGAACGCTGCTGCTTTGACAGAAGAGATTATCGTGGGAATTAGGCTACATCTGTTGCAGCTTCTTTTTTTAAATCTGTGTGTGTGTGTGCGTGTGCGCGTGTGCGTGCGCGTGTGCGTGCGAGTGTCTTACTCCACCAAACACAAGGTAAGACATGGATCTCGGCCGCGACGGTCTCAATCTTAAACTCCAAAGCTGCATGTGAGAACCAGTGTACATAGCCTGATTTCTACTCTTTATGCATCTTCTTCTTTTGAAATGCGAGGAAAGAACGTTTATTCGACACAAAAAAACGCAGCGCCTCCTGTCTGAACTGGGGCTCAGTTGCACACTTGTGAGTGTTCGGGATAAACACCTGTAATAAGCAAAGAGCTATTTAAGAAAAAACAAAATGCCAAGCGTCTAATCCGTTCTGTTCGGGGGTAAATAAAAGAGTTCATACCACTCTGTCCCCTGTGGTTGCTTTCTTCCTTTATTTTGGGTGTGCCTGTACAGGGCTGCAGACATGGGGGCACAACTGGGGGCTCCGTGTTTTGGGCCCAGACCCGAGGGGGTGGGGTGGGGGCAGGATAAGGGGTATAATTTGTTACGAAATATATTGGGGGCGGTGTGGGAATGATGAGACGGGGGTTCATTGCTTTGGAATTGCACCAGTCGTGGTGAACGTGTTCAGACAATTTCACATTTGCCCTTTCTTCAAGATCGGTGCCAATACAGGTCTGAAAACAACCGTGCAAGGCTGTGGCCTACAGTCACTGACAAAACGCACACACTTGATATCACCCAAAGCACTAACATTCCTTTGAGCTGGACTTATGGGCCTGGGGCACAATTTTACATTTATCCAAACATGTTATTTTGTCCATTTGTGGAACTGGAAGTCAAATCAAAATTTATTTGTATAGCCTTTTTTTTTTTTTTTTTAAATTATTTTTTTACAGAGAATTGGCACAATAAAAATACCTCCCTGGGATGAAGGAGAGAGAAAAGCAGTGGCGCAGAAACTCTCCGATGGGAAGAAATCTCAGGAGACACCCGGCTATAGAGTGGGGGCCCACCCTGCACTGGCCGGTCCCTTGTAAAGTAGACAAGATAAGATTAGAGACTTTATTAATCCCCAGGTGGGGAAATTTGGGTGTTACAGCAGCAGATAAAAACAGCATCTCACACAGACCTAAAAGACATGTGCTTTTAGTGATTTGCTTTAATAATAATAATAATAATAATAATTATTATTATTATTATTATTATTAAAATAAAAAAGTTTTTTTTTAGTGCAGCAGCAAAGTCCTTTAAAAGGCAGAGGTAGAGGTAGAATGGATGTAACGGAAATGTAACAAGGGATCTATCACAGCAAATGATCAAATAGGTTGAACAGGTGATAGTTGATGTATTAAGATAAACCTCTGCCTCCCATTGTGATTTAAGATGCACTTCTCCAGCACCTTGTGAACAAAGTAATCTTACAGGAGAGAAAAGAATAAGTAATTTACTAAAATATTCAGGAGCCAAACCATTTAAGGCTTTATACATTAACAATAGTCAATTCTGTATATAACGGTCAACCATTGTAGAGTTGTAAGCGCTGTGCTGATATATTTGCATTTCTTAGTTTTAGTAAGAACACTAGCAGCTGCATTCTGTAAGCGTTGGAGATATTTCAGGGCTGAATTAGTGTAACCAGACCATAAAACATTACAGGAATGCATGAAACATTTTTTCAGCAACAGAAAATCGTCCTTAATTTAGATGCGATTCTCAGGTGGAAGAAGGCCATGCTTATGATATTATTCATGCGGGCCCAAAGTTTACCCTGGAATACTCAGTGGATTTCCTCTTTACCCGAACAAATAGAGATCTGTCAGAGGGGTGGGATTTAAGCCACATGTGAACTTGCTTGCCCAGTGAGACCAACTAATTTTTCTAGCCTGTGGAGGAGAACATGGTGGGCTGTAGTATAAAAGGCAGCTCTTAAATCAAGTAGGAGAAGAACGGAGATGTAGTCCCAACCCAGGGTGAGAAACAAATCATTAATTATTAAGGCAAGCACTGTCTCAGCCCTATGGTGCTTCCTAAATTCGGAATAAAACCTCTCACACATTTATTAACCTGTAAGGAAGAAAACTCTTCTGAGTTATACATTTCACAAGGACGTTTGATAGCAGTGGGAGGTTTGAAATAGGTCTGTAATTAGCCAGGTTGTTTCTTGAGTAGTGACTTGATTTCTGCCATCTGAAAAGATATGGGAACACGTAGCTCGCGCTGAGGTATGAGAGTCAATAATCAAGTCGTTCTGCATGTATAGGAGGAAGTAAACAACTGTCAAACTACTTTGATGCATACAAACTGTTCGTTCATGTTTTCTGTAGGCAGTAACTCCGACGAGTTTTAAAAATGAGGAAATAAACAGCGCCTGTAACATAACTCCGGGCCGGCCAAAGTTTAGTCGTCCGTGGTGTGTAAACTCGTTGCGAAAGCTTAGATACCCAGATTCAAACTGCATGGTGGTGATAAAGGCGCTTTTAGAGGTGAGTAGGTTATCCTCCGTGCGTGCCCCGCGGAGGTCAGTGATCTAAAGTGTCCGCTTTTGAGTCACACAGAGCCCGTGTGCGTAGGCTACAGCGACAGTGCGTTGACTGCCGCGAAACCTGAAACGGAAGGAGGGAAAGCTGATTAGGGTGAAGTCAATAGACGGTGGAAGTGTTTGTCAGTACGCGTTCTTTCAAAGCGTGGGTACTTTAACAAGTAACCCAAAACGCGAGAGGAAATAAGCTGTTTCAAGTAGCCTATGTAATCGGAAACGTCAACATAATGACAAATTAAATCTGTGCATTAGGCTGCACTGCAGAACATTTGAGTAACTATTTGTGATTTCCAGCAGCCTAATTAAGATAAAAGCATCAGGATATGCACTGGGTCAGTATTTGGCCTATACTTTCAAAACAAGAACAGCATTAATAATAATAATAATAATAATAATAATAATAATAATAATAATAATAATAATAATAATAATCATCATCATCATCATCATCATCATCATCATCAAGAAATATTTGCACTTGTATTTCCGTAGTCGCACTGGATAGCAGCTGCTAAATGCCAGTAGTCTAATGTCATAGGCCATTAGTTTGATTATTGTCGTCTGTAATGTTATTATTAATAGTCTATCGTAGACTATTACAACAGTATTCCATATACAATTAGGTAGCAATGTAGCTGACGACTCATGCACGCATCTACCGTATCATACTTGGTTAGTTCATAAAGATTCTGGTAGGTTAAGGTCACCTGGCCCAGCGGAGTTAGCGGATCTAATGAATAATTCAGTATGAGTCGTGTTTGTGAATAAGTAACCCTGCCCCTCTAATGTTTATTGATCGAGTGTATCTGACAGCCGCGATGTTCAGTCTCGTTATGGCGTCTCACCAATCCTGAATGGGATTTTTGGTGCCCCATGCATTGGAATTTGCACGTTTCGAACGGCGGTATTCTTGTTGGATTTTTCCTAGAAAACATTTCAATGTAAATGGAGGAGGAAGATAGTCCGGCGGGGGCGGTACGGAGTACCGGTCCGGACCGAAGAAAACAAGGTGGTGTCGAAGATAGCGGGTCTTGCAATGGTGTTTCACCGGGCACAGAGCTTTACGAAACGGGATCTAATCAAGCGGCAGGTCGTAGCGACCACAACGGACCGGGCAGAAGCGGTGCAACAGGAATACGGGTTTTAAAGGTAGGCTACGTAGTTTGGCATGTCATGCCAACCTAGTTTCCGTGAGAAAAATACCATATACCGTGGACAATCGTTTTATTGTTGAACGTTGTAAATGCAGGGCCGAGGTATGCGATATTGCGAATGGCTCGATGCCTGACACTGTAAAAAATGATATCATCTGGATTTGCTTATCTGCGTTATCTCTTGTCCAGATATTGTGCATTGAGCTGTGACTAGCTAGCTGGCTAGAAAACATTGCAATAAAATGTGCTGGTCTTGCCGAATTACAAACGGTAACTGTCTTCCACTGCTTTGCATACTAATGTCTCTTGGAGCCTACGCTGGGCTCCCAGAACGATATTATACAATTTTATCATCAGTGCTAACTAGTCTAGAAATAACCCAAATAGCTATATCCAGCTAGATGGCTAACCTCTTCAGCGAAACGAATCCCGTTTAACTAGCTCGCTAATTACCTTGCAGCACTTGCGAAAGCTTGTTGCTAATGCATCGTTATTACGACATCTTCGCAATATCTTCACTCCGACTTAACTGGATGAGGAAGAAACAAGTTCAGGTTATTTTTATGGGGACATTTCTGACATTGGCGAGGGAACTGTACAATTATATGAATTAGTTTGCAATTAGATGTATACGATTATGGTAGTGCGTTACAATGCTGAGAAACGTGCAAGCTTCCTGAGCATTCCACCGGTTTCCCAATCATACTCTGTTTAATGGACAGTAATTGCTCTGAGGTCTTCGCGCGCACAACAGACCGACAGTGGCCCACCGATTAACCACTTATCCCCCGGGTTGTTCGTGTACTTTACTTCCGCCATTATGTCATCGATTAACCCGTTACAACAATAATATCATGATGCAGCATTATGTAGGTTATTTCAGCTGTTCAAACATGGCTGGCCACGCAGCCTCTCCGGTCTACGTAAGAGTTTAAGTCCAGTGCAGCTGTTGCATTTTCTCGTTCTGGCGCTGCATAATATCGTGCTGCTGGAAAACATTCTGATAAAAGTTTAAATACTTTTTAATCAGGTTGTCCTTCCTTATAATAAAGGCGAGGCACACATACATTAGCCTGGTCTGAGGATTAGACTGTCCAGTTCTCTTGCCAAGGTGTCGGTGGATATGGGATGTTCAGAGACATTTTGGAATTGGAATGAAACTGCACTGAATTGGTTTGTGTGTGTTTTAAAGTTCTACCGTGGACTGGATATCAGCAGGTAATTTAGCACAAAACGGCTTGTAATGCTGTATATTGCTTTAACATCTGGTCATACGGACATCTGGGCTAAACCTTTCTTTTTTGTGCAAGTCCCAAACAATTTGACCCCGTCTCACGCTTTCACTGCCAGACCTGATCTTGTCGCACCAGATGGACGGGCTGTCTTTGAATTCATATTTATCTGGAAGGTATCGTTGCCATGGACAACGCTTAAGGCAGCCCTGCCCTCCACCACCTTCACACCTCATCACTATCGGGGGTGAATTATTGCAACTGGAGTCTTGCTGGTTGGAGTGTGTCCAGGTGTAGGTGTGTACGTGTGTGGGGACTGGTAGGTGTGTGTTTGCGTCCGTGTATATGTACAGTATGTGTGCATGTGGGGGTAGTTAGGTGTACGTGCAGGCCGACATTCATGTGTGCATGTCTTTCTGTGTGAGCGTGTGCATGTGTGCATGTGCGTGTGTGAGCGTGTGCATGTGTGTGTGTGTGTATGCATGTGTGTGTGTGTGTACATGTGTGTGTGTGTGTGTGTGTGTGTCGGTGTGTGTCGTGGCGTGTGTGTGTGTGGCAGCATGTGTTGGTGCTGGGTTGGCAGCTTGTTGTCTGCAGGTGTTGTGTGGCTGTGGCAGTGTGAGGTCGTCTCTGCGGTGCTTGTGCATGGTCGGGACACGCATCGCTGTGGAAGGATGACTTCATCAGTCCAACGGCCTGATCCAGCCCCAGCTCTGGAGCAAGGCCCACACACACACACACACACAGAGATTCTCACACACACACACACACACACACACACACATACACACATTCTCACTTAACCATAAACCATGTAAACATTTGAGCCCATGTACACCACATTTTCCTCTTGGTTCAGGTGGAGGCCCCAGTGCTCTGTGCTTGTTTGTCTGGGTGTCCCGACCATACTTCCTATAACCAGGTCTCATTAGAGGTGGGCAGTTTTGAAGGTAATGGACCCTAATGATTCTGAACTCCCCAGCTGTTCATGGTAGTAACAGCATTTTGTTTTGTTTGGAGGGAAAGCTGGGTTTGGGGGGGGGGGGGTGATAATATATTTTTTAATTGGGTGTGTTTGCTGCTCCAAAGTCCCCTCCTGGGCTCAGGGGCTTGGAGAGCAACAGTTAAAGGATTTGGGGTGGTGCGTGCAAAAATGCGGTGTATGTGTGGGGGCAATGTCACTGTTCATAATCACACGTGTATTTTTTACTGATTAGGCTGAGAGTTTGAAAAGGCATTTCCCCCTCACGGGTACCGAATGCCCCTCGTCCCGTGAGTGAGCCGCGGTCGGGCCACCTCCGAATCTGACCCGGCTCTCCTACCCTTCCGCAGCGCAACATGAAGAGGAACGGGAGCCGGGGGTGCGTGACCCGGAAGTCCCGTTTCGGCTCCCGGGAGCGGGACTGGCTGAAGGGGGACAGCCAGCGGGGGTGCGTGTGCCTGCACGGGGGTCCCGCCGACCCCCAGCCCCCCTCGGCGGGACCCCCGGACCTGCGGCTGGTGCTGTGCTCCACCAGCACCACCGCCCAGGAGCTGTGTGCCCAGGGCGAGGGGCAGGGGCTGTACCTGCAGCTGCACGGAGACCTGCTCAGGTAAGCTCACCTGGATCTGACGCTCTGGACCACAGTCTCTCACACACACACACATGCTGCCCAACACGGTTTCTATTGTAACACCCTGACTTGTGCTGTGTGAACATGGGAATACGTAATGGGGCTATGTAATGAGACTATGTAATGAGAATACGTAATGAGACTACGTAATGAGACTATGTAATGGGACTATGTAATGAGACTATGTAATGGGACTACGTAATGAGACTATGTAATGAGGATACGTAATGGGACTGATGGAGACTATGTAATGGACTAGTAATGAAGACTGAAGTTGGGACTACGTAATGAGACTATGTAACTGAGGTATGTAAGAGACAAAGTCCATGGATATGTAATGAGACATGTAATGGGACTCGTAATGAGACATGTAATGGGGACTGGTAATGAGACTTTCGGTCATGGGACACGTAACGAGACATGTAATGGGGTCACTTGATACATGGGAGGACTCGGTGAGACTATGTAATGAGGATTGTAAGGCATGTAGAGGACATACTGCTAGGTAGACTATGAGTGGACACGTAATGAGACTATGTAATGGGACTACGTAATGAGACTATGTAATGAGGATACGTAATGAGGATACATAATGTGGAGAACAGGCCAGTCAGCCCAACGTGGCTCACCATTTCGCTGGCTTCCCCCACAGACTAGTGCAGGGGTTTTCAACCATTTCTTATCCAGGGATCCCCACCCAGGCTCAAAGGCATACAGGGGACACTCATTACTGGTTACATTTAAAAGAAAGATTTTTTTAATATCCCAAATTTATATGTAGCTCCTGCCTCTGACCAGAGACCCCCTACAGTACCGTCAGTGACCCCTAGTTGAAAACCCAGGGACTAGAGAGTATCCAGCAACACGTCAGGCCTGAATCCCAAATACCCAGAGGATCTCTGTCTCTATGACCAGACCTGTCAAGCATTCACACAGTGTTACAAACTGCCATACTGTCATTTATGGTCTCTTATACATGTGTACCGCACTGTGATTCACACAGGTGTCCTGTCCCTCTTTCTCTCTCACTCTCCCTTTCCCCCGTCTCTCTCTATCTCTTTCTTTCTATCACACACACGCACACACACACACACACACACCGAAAGATGCTGTGTCACTGTCTCGCAATACTGTCGTTAGACAGCCCAAATTCTCTGTAGGCTGTGTTCCAATGTAACAGACAACTCAGCAGCTTCCTTTGTATCGATATTCAAAGAGGGAAGCAAAGGAAAATGCATTATTTTGGTGAAATAACAAGCCAAAAGAATGAGACTCAGTTTCCCTGACTCCCCGAGTTTGAGAAGGATGATCTCTTTGCTTTGAGGCTGTATTTAGAGCAAAACATTTCAACCCTCGTTTATAGCTTGGAGGAAAACGTGGCACACGATAATTTTAAATATTTGATGCTAGGAGCTGTATAATATTTGACTATCAGATTATTCAGAGTGCACATCCCTAGTTCAGGCGCACAAAGCATGCTTTCAGACAGGGGGACGTTGGATTTGAGAATGGCATTTTTAGTTTTTAAATCCGGTTTGGCGTTTTTTTTTTTGCTGAATGACATCGGTTTTTGAGAATAGCTCTGCGGAAGGAGGACCGCTAACGCAGGCTATAATCAGGTCACGCCCGCGCGCACTTTCAGGACTCTCCCCCGGACGGAGCCGTGGACTCCCTTTCCGCTATTTTCGGTTGAGCTCGTCGAGCCGTGCGATGTGTTAAAATGGGCCGTGACAAAAACGTTGAAATGCGGAAATAGCGGTGTTACTCGCTTCAGTATCTTGAGCTTTCCCGTCCTTTACTTGCAAATAAAAAAAAAAGAAACAGGATCCACATTTCTTTTTTTAATAGAAATTCTCACCAGCAGGGAGGAGGAGTAGGATTTGACTGTATGGGATAATTACCGGAGGGGTGTTTCCTCATTATTGCTCCCATAATTGCTCTCGATTTTAAACAACCTCCTGCTCTGTCAAGGCCCCGCAGTATTTTAGGTTTGTGAATGACTGACTGGCTGTCAGTATGGCTGCTGTGTACGGTGAGGGTGCGGTTTGGCAGTTTCCTTCAACAATAACCGACCAATGGATGGCTTGACCGGGGCGAACGCGCTCTGCCAGTTAACGAGAATGAGGGCGGGGCCAGCGGAAATGACCCTCCACGGCCCCGCCCAATCACCAGACAGCAACGTGGTGCATAAACCCCCCCTGAGATAAACCCCCCCTGAGGAGTCCTGTCGGAGCACGGTAGGATCCGGATGAGCGATATGTCACGGCGCTGTCCGGTGTCAGTCTGAATGAAGTGATCGGCCAATCGCAAGCGAGCAAATGTGGTGATGCGAAAACCCACGTCATGCTGCCTGCCTCTCCGACCAAGAATTTAGTCGTTTTCTCGGTGGTAAAAACCACCAGTAGTTCAATAAAACCTGTCTCACAGGCTGAGGTACTGTATGTCACTTAGCTGTAGGTGCAGCTCAGTCAGCTTTATGTGGCGTCTGTCCTCTGATCGGCAGGGTTGCGATGGCTGATTTTCTGCTGAAAGCGTAACAGACTGAAAATGTCCCAGAAGTAGAAGTTGATTTGAATGAACTGTATCATTTGCTGCCGATCTGTATCATTGATCAAGGCGCTGTGCCTGAATTAGGACAGTAAGTGTCTGGCAGTTCGGAAGGATCGTTTAAAACAAACGGCAGCCGTGCAAGTCACCTTGAATGAGGACATTCATCATAAGAATAATGATGTCGCTGAATGTGGCGGCAGTAGTGTTTGGATGTGAGGAGTGGCTGGATGTCCTCCACACTGCACACACAAGTGCTCCAGTGTTTCTGCGGGAGACGACGGGCACCACAGCAGCCAGCCGGCCGGACAGCATCAGCGTGACAGTGCGGAAGCCTGTGATGTGTGTGTGTGTGTGTGTGTGTGTACGTGCGTGTGTGTGTGCATGTGTGTGTGTGTGTGTGTGTGTGTGTTTGTGGGTGAGATTGTGTGTGTGTGTGTGTGTATTTGAGTTTATGTCCAGTTTGGTGCCAGTGCTACAGCATTGTGAGGTGGAAATGCTGAGAGAATCCTCCCCCTTTTTTGGGGGGGCGGGGGGGGGGGGGGGTTTGTGAGCAGATCTGGGGTGTCTAAGAGCATTTGGAGACCTCAACATACTTCAGTCCAGCAGCACTAAATCACACATTCCACACAGGAATGGCTTTTACACTTGCTTTGAGATTTATTGTGATAGCATGAACTGATCGGTTGTTTTATTTTTTTATTTTTTTATTTATACACCCCCGCAGTATTATCACACCTGTCCTTGAGAAAGTAGGAGAGCCCATAAACCTGAAGGCGTGGGACGTCTAATTCCAAAGACATTATATTTTGGTGGTGACTAAGCAGTTTTGAAGATGACCCTCACTGACTCACCGATCGCTCCCCAAAGTCTCAGCAGTACCTTTACGTCACCACTAGGTGGCAAAATAAGGGGCGGTACTATAGTAGTCATAATCACAAGCGTTGGCTCTTGTTTTATTGACTTGAACACTATGTGCAGAGCCAAAGACCCACTTATTTCTTCACCAATGTCTGTTTGAATTCACACATTTGTTCGGAGGTTCCCCTGCTTGACTGTTTGTGGAGTGCGGCCCTCCAACTGAGTCATCTCTCCAGGTGGACATGACTTGATGTGGCTCACAAACCGCAGGGTTTTTACGTTTCCAGATCAATGCAAAAGTATTGAGTCTGACGGGCCTTTCCAGAGCTGTGATCTGACGCCCCTTCATTCTTGTGGTGCATTCTGTGTTTCAGTGTCGACTCTCATCTGAAATATTGGGGCTCGTCTTGGGGGAATTGGCCCCCTTCGAGATTTCGGACACGCTGGGATAGCCATCGTTAGCTTGCGCCTGCTGAACGCTGTTAAGCTGTCGCACGCCTGTCGGAGCCGTGAGCTGGACGTTCCTCGTCCGTCGGGCTGAATCCAGACAGCGCGCATTTGCATGGCCGTCCTTTGGGTCTCTGTCATCTCCGAGCGATCGTGCGAAGGTTTGACAGAGGAAGCGCTTTTCGCACTTTAGCTTCTCGCGTGTCGTGGTGAGAGGTGTGAAAAGTTGTGTGATGTGACCTCCTGTGCTCTGTGCCCTGTCCCCCCCCCGCCCCGCCCTGTCCCGCAGGAGGCTGGACCCCTCGGAGCGCCCCCTACAAATAGTGTACGACTACCTGGCGGCCATGGGGTACGAGGACCCCCTGCGGATCCAGAGGGAGGCGGCCAACTCGGACCTCAGCTGCATGATTCGCTTCTACAGCGGTGAGTGCCCGGCCCACGGCCACGCCCGTCCTCCTCCCGTCTGGGCCTGCAGATGACGGGACACTCCCCTGCTGAGCACCCCCATCCTGCACCCCCCTCTCCCCCCTCCTCCCAGGCCTGTCCCAGGTGGTGGTGCATGTGAGGTTTTGGTGCTGTGCTGTTGCCGTGGATTCAGGCCTGTGTGTGGAGTTGAGTGGCGTGTGGCCCACGGGTGTAGTTTCAGACCACACCTGATGGCGGGAGGAATTAGCCGTTGCTCCGTTCACTGATGAGCGGCTCCATTTCTCCTCCATTCTGCTTCACTCCGCTTCCTACTCCGGCTTGCGCTTCAGTGAAATACCATCTGTGAGATGTTTTTGTTTTTGCTTTCCACCTGTATATATAAAGGCCCGTTGGGCTGCCGGATGGAATGATGTTGTGTTTCTGAGTTTCCGCGGAACCTGCTGGCATTGGCCATGCTGAGATCCATCTTCACTCCTTTCCCGCCATTAAGCTTTTCCGCCACGGACCATAATGGAATGTGCCTGCCAGAGATCTCCGAGCGGGTTTGCGTGATGAATCAACCTTTAAAAAAAAAAAAAAAGCCCTCTGCCCCTTTCTCTATAATGAATACCTCTCTACCTACTTGCCTGGGTCCAGCACGGGGATGAGTGGGAGAGGTTGGAAAGAACAAACTCTTTTTTTTTAAGGAGACGTTCGCCTGCACGGGTGCGGGCTGGGCGCAGTTTCAGGGGGTCGCTGACGCGGCCTGACTGCAGCTGTGGGGCGAAGCTGTAGCTGCTGCCGTCGGGCGTCATCTCTTGGAAACGGCGGCGGTTGCTAATCGCGGAAAAGAATCGCCAGGCGGTCCAGCGCGGTTGGCGGTCTGAAGATAACCGTGTAGCCATGTGTGACAGGAAGTGGTTGCGGCGTCTCCAGGATGTAGCACTGCAGCGAAGGCCTGTGTGCGGTCGTGGGGGGGGGGGGTGATGATGACTCATTGGTTGAGCCGCCCTCGCTGCGTTTCCAGGTAACCCCCCCCCCCCCAAACTCAGGACCCCAGATGCAGCCGAAAGCCCCGTTCCTCAGGGCCGGGCGCCGTCCCGCCATCCCTCCCCCCTCCTCCTCCTTCAGGCAGCGCTACCACGGGCTGCCTGCGGGGGGCGCTGCCAGGGCTGTGAGATCTCGCGTCTCTGCAAGGTGCGGTGCGGTGCAGTGCAAGGCTCACTGTAGATGTGATCCGCTGTCTCATCGCGTGGTGGTCAGCTTCCTGCCACCAAGGGAAGTGGGGGGGGAGGGCGACTGGGGGCCACTGCCGTTGCCAGGGGTTACCTCATTCGCACTCCTGGCCAGTGACCTGCGCTCCTGTGTGATGACCCTCACTCCTGTTTCGAACAACGAGGGCTGGAGGGTCTCTCCGTGATGCATTATGGGACATTTGTATTCCAAATGCTAATTCTCAAACAATGTTTATTTTGTGTTTATTTTGCTGTCTGCTTTTTACTCTCTGGGCTCATATTCATTATCTGTCTTTTGCAAAATGAATAAAAGTGTTATTTAAAAAAAAAAAAAAAAAAACATTTTCTGTGCTTTTCCAGGAATTCTGAAAATCATGCCTTTTGAAAATATTTTATCACGATGTTTAAAAAAATATTGTTGCGAATAGTGGTTGTGAGCCGGGGTCACCTTACTGGGTTTGGTCATGTGACTGCGCTCTGGACTGAATTACTATTTGCTGGTCACACTTCCACTACCCCTCCCCCCAAACCCCCAACTCACTGCAATATCACAGGTCCATTTGGTGGGAACTATCATAAAAAAAACTTTTTGTACACAATGTACAGCTATTACAGAAAGCAATATTGCCCAAGGCATCTATTTTCTACCTCCACAAATATCCACCCACCCTCACACCTTCCACCTCCACACGCATCCACCCACCACCCTCTACACCCACACCTCCACCATCAACGATACGCCCACACCACTCCCCATACCCCCTCTACACCAATCCACATCACCAATCACCACCCCTACCCACCCACACCCACCCTCCCACACCTCCTCCACTCCACACATATCCACCCACCCCATATATGTGTGTATGTGTGTGTGTGGTGTGTGTGTGTGCGGTGCGTGTGGTGTTGTGTTTGTGGTTTGTGATTGGGACTGAGGAAATATAAATACTCACGGTAGCTTCGGCGCTAATGAGTTATCGATCCGCCTGGGGCCTGCGTGTCAGAAAAGAAAATGAGAAGTGAATAAACGGCGAGGGGGCCCTGACCGGCTCCGGCGCGGGCTGGGAGCGCCTCGTCTTCGCCTCGCCGAGCGACGGCCTCGTTGGGCGGCGGGGGCGTGGCGGCGGGCGTCTGTTATGGACCGGAGTTAGCGGTAAAGCGGCAGTTGGGCGGTCGGGCGGTTGGGCGGTGTCTTGCGGCCCTTTTCCTCAGCTCTCTGTACCGTCTCTCTCTCTCTCTCTCTGGGAAGCTGCTGAAGGCCGTTGTGAGTGCACCCCGGGATCATTCTGCGCGGGACGATGCCGCGTACCGCCGTGGGGTGGGGTGGGGAGGGGGGGCGGGGGTCTGATGCTAACGGGCGGGGCGCTGAAGAGGCCTCCGCTCGCTCAGGTTTTGACGGCCTGGTGCGGCTGAGGATGAGGCCCTGTGGATAAATAGCTGCCGCTTTGCGTTACGGGCTGTTTGTTTGTGCTGTTTCAGGGGCACGAGTCCTTTGCAGAATTGCTCAAACTGCCCGAAAAAGACAGAAGAAACGCCTTCAGAAGGGACTGTCTGTGACACGGTGAACCCTGCCTGCTTTGATCTGACACCACATTCACATTTTTAATTCTGATGTGAACATGAACTCTCGAGCTTGTTTTTACACTCCGAGTTCATTACTTATTGTTTTAAAAAAAAATATTTCCGAGAATAGCCTGCCCTCATGTAGCCTAGCCACGTCTCCAGGCTTTAAATCCGAGGGCCTCTATTTTTGTGTTGTGGTCCGGTACGTCAGTTGTCTTTCTTTAGCAGTTGGACCCAACAGTATCCTGACTGCTGTACTGTACAGTATTCATTAGTGTGAAGCCACAGGAAACCTTTGCCTGATGTAGCAGTGGGACAGTAGTGAGATGTAGGGGCGATATAGCTCAGGAGGTATGACCGATTGTCTGGCAGTCGGAGGGTTGCTGGTTCAAACCCTGCCCTGGGCGTGTCGAAGTGTCCTTGAGCAAGACACCTAACCCCTAACCCCTAACTGCTCTGGCGAATGAGAGGCATCAATTGTAAAGCGCTTTGGATAAAAGCGCTATATAAATGCAGTCCATTTACCATGTAGCGATTGAGACATGAGGTTTGTTGCTGCCAGTTCCACAAGTCCAGATCCTTAGGATCTCAGGACCTCAGAGCTTTTTAAGCCCGAATGGCGATTAGTCAATATCCATCTGAAAGCGTGCATCTGAATAATGTGGTAAACACAAGCCATGAAAGTATGGGTATCGGGTGTCCTCTTGGCGCGTAAAAACCTCTAATAGATGTAATGGCTGTGAGACATCTGGTTTCTCTTCCTCTCTGATTTAACGCGGTGTGCTGAGAGCTCTGGGTATTGCACTGGCGTTTGAAGTTTCCTGTGCCTGCGCTCATGAGCACTAGCTTCGCCGTTTCATGTTCGGCACAAAAAGCGAAATCCCCTCTCGCGTACGTCTGTCATTATTTCCGCTATTAATCTGTCGGGTGACTTTAACGCTCTGGCCGATGCACCTAGATCACCGGGGGTAGGGGGGGTGGGGTTGGGGGGGTGTGATTGATTGGCCATCGCCCAGCGCTCTTTGAACTTTGATGCGGTTTTATGTCGTTTTTTTTATGGTTTTATCACGTTATCAGAAGGGAGTGGCCTCTTTTAAAATGCGTAGGCCGCATAGTTTGGTGGTCAGAGATCGAGCATTCATCGTCAACTGACAGCTGGGCGGGCGTACGGGGGGGGGGCTGGCGGAATTTCACTTATGACCTCACGGGGGCGGGGGGCGGGTGGGGGCTGTGATTGGCTGCCCTATAAATACACGCCAGGAGGGAAGTGTGCCCCCTAGAGGTCTGGAAAAGAATGGATGGGGGTGTGGCTCGCTCTGGATGGTGACGTGAGCAGCAGTAACTTCTCGCCTGGCGTCTGATCAGTTGATCTCCTCCAATGAATGCTGTAACTGCTTTGCGCTGCGCTGCTCTTTCGATTGGCCCCGTTGTGCAATACTGTGGCGAAGAGTTCACAATTTACGATCAACTGCTTGCTGAGCAATTACCTCATACGCGTATGTACACACGCGCACACACACACACACACACACACACACACGCACGCAAGCTAGTGCAATCTCTAGCATTTTTGCTGCTGGATTTAAACGCCATTGTTTTTTTGTTTTGTAATTTTTTGGAGGCTTTTTCCAGCTTTATTGGACAGTACAGTGCAGAGGGACAGGAAGAATGGGGAGTGAGTGAGAGAGAGAGACATGCAACTAAAGGTCGCACGGCCGCATTCAAACCGCAGCTGACAGTGAGCATGTGTACAGTGCTCAACAGGCTACGCCACGAGTCACACCATTATAAGGCAAAGCCTTGGTCTAGATGCTGCATGAGGACACTGTAAACAAGGATATGTACCCGTGACCCGCTGGAGATAGTTAGGCACTTTGCTAATTGTTCACCGTTGTTGCTTTTCTCGTCTCTTGTTCTGACCTAGTTTTTTTAAATTATTTTTTTGTGTGTTTTTGAGTCTCCCTCCTGGACTGGCGCATTTTTCTGAAAGTCAATTTCCGTTCGTTCCTGAAATGGAAGCCTTATGAAGCTCAGTGAAAATTTAATAAGTTGGATTTTCTCATATTGGAAATTAGGGACTGAAAGGGCTTGTGCAGTTGACATCTTTAATATGTTTATTATTAGAGGAGTGACTTGCCGTTCTGCAGGCCACTGCAGTCCTTTGTTTTGGATCCCCCCCCCACCAGCACCCCCCGCGGGGGTCACCTAATCTGCTTTACGATCCGACGGCGGATCAGACGAGCGTTATTCATCAGGTTTCCCCGCCGAAAAGAATGCGGTCATTATTCTACCGTGCCGGAGGCGGCCCGGTCTGAAGGAAAGTTTCCGACGGGACGGCGAGCCGAGTAGCGCCGTGTGGCGGACGAGGCCGACAGTCTCGCGATCCGGTCGAAACTTCTTTCCACCGATGTGATTGGCGATTGGCCTAAAGCAACCGTGAGCCTTTGACTGAACCGGGGCGACATAGCTCAGGAGGTAAGAGCGGTTGTCTGGCAGTCGGAGGGGTTGCCGGTTCGATCCCCCCACCCTGGGCGTGTCGAAGTGCCCCCTGAGCAAGACACCTAACCCCTAACTGCTCTGGTGAATGCGAGGCATCAATTGTAAAGCGCTTTGGATAAAAGCGCTATATAAATGCAGTCCAACAGCATTAATTCATTACATTACTGTCGTTTAGCAGGCGATCTTTTCAACGTATGGTATTTTTATACAGGTGTAGCATCTATTTATGCGGCTGGATACTGAGGAAATTCAGGTTAAGTGCCTTGCTCAAGGGTGCAAGGCAGTGTCCTGGTTGGGAGTCGAGCCTGCAACCTTTCTGTTGTAAGCCCAGTTCCCTAACCGCTGTGCCACACTGCTGGCCCTGGGAGGGGGAAAAGCAGAGGCGGTGCGTGTGAGGGCAGTGGGACCCTGGTCCCTCCCCCAGTAAGATTTCGGCAGGAGGCTGAGTAAGATGGTTAGAGGGTCTTAGGGGATGAGGTGCCTGGGCCCCAGACCGTCCCTGAGGAACCCGCCATACCGCTATGCCCCCATGCTGTCACACCTGGAAGATAGAGCCCTTTCCCAGGCTAGTGTGTGTGTGTGTGTGTGTGTGCGTGTGCATGCATGCGCTTAGAATGAATATGGATATACGCTCTGAGACAAGAAGTGTGAGTGTGTATGTGTGCGCGCATGCGCGCATGTGTATGAGTGCTTGTTTTGCGTGTTTGTGTACACGTGCGTGGCTCTGGCTCAGGTCATGAGCAAAAAGTGCATGTGTACAGTACACGCTCCAGGCATGTGTGCGGAATACTGAGACCTCTGTGATCGCTGCATCGGGTCTGGATGAGGCTCCTTAGGGGGTGGGGTAGAAGACGCCTCACAGTGTGTGTGCGCGGGCCCGCGCTGGAGCAGAGGCGGGCATAAAGAGGCCGATTAGATGTCATCCATTGATCTGTGTTCATTAGGCTCACAATGCACTGCATGTCCTTCACGCGATAATGCTATTGTGTCTGCATCTCAGGTTGGACTGAGGAACACTGCAGAGCCACATGCTCGAGATTCTGTTTCCATACCTCCCTGTGACACTTCGGCCTCATTTCTGCCTGCCCCACAACTCCGTACAGCTGTAACCTGGGTGATTATAGGACTCTGGCGTCAGAACAGAGGAACACGCCCTTCATTATCTGTTCAAGCCATCTGATTGGTTCTTATGCCTGTCTGTCAAATCTATAAGGAAGATGGTTGGACTCCTCAGCCGTGCTTTTTGAAACTTTTTAAATTTTGTGGCATTCCCATTTGAAGTCTCTTGAGATTATTGTTCAGGTCTCCACCAGCCTGAGAGAACCCAGAAATAATGAAACTGCAGTTATTTTACTTGTTTAATCATTTAACTGTCATTTCTTTATGACAGTCCAATGGCTTGGTCTGTTTGCATCATGGTTTTAGAGTCATAAAGTATAAAGTTTATTTAAAGTAACTTTACCCATAAAGTTTGAGCCATAAAGTCTGACTAACATTGAGCAGTTTGGCCTTGCTTACCGGATTGCACATGTCCATGTGTCGTTATTGCTTTAAAGTGTGGGATGGATGTCTGTGTCAGTGACACGGTCACATTCATCACACTGCCTGTCATAAGGGTCTTTTAAGGGGGATCTGAAGGGCTGGATCCCGCGGCCATTTTGTTTCCGGTTTCTCCGCAGTAGTGTAGTCGCTGAAGTGCGCAGGAGGTGCTAATAGGGCCGTTTGTGCTTTATCGGGCCTTCGGGGGAGATTCCTAGTTTGGAAATGATTGTTCACATCCTTTTGAGATGGCAGATGTGATTTTAGAGGCTCTTAAAGGGGGAGACTCAATTTCCCAGCAGTGGCGGGGGTGGGGGGGGTGGGTGCGATAATCTAGTTTAAGAAGGTTAGATGGGAAGTGGCTTGTAAATTAGCCGTTGCTTCTGAGCGGACCGTCTCTCTGGATTGTGTTGTCCTGGGGTTTTTGACTCGGCCTGTAAAGCTCCTCGTGCAGCAGGACCGCCGGGGTCGATGACCGGCTCGGTTTGAACAGTTTTTATGGTCGTTTCCGACCTTTCCTCCCATAATTCCCTTCTAATGTGCACGAGGAGATTATTGCTGAATCAGACTTCGCCCCCCGCACTTCGGTTTGCACTTGGGCATTTCCATAGGGCGCTGCTGTGACGTGCAGGCTAATTGTCGTAACGTTTTTGTGTGAAGCGATGTTTTGGTCGCAGGTATCGTTTCTTTTTAATACAGCAGTCGGTCAGTTTGTGACAGTGCGTTTTTTTTTTGGCTTGGTTGTTGCCTGCGCCCAAATAGAAACTCCTGGTCACCCCGTGTCGATCGGGAGAGGGTGGAGGCTGATGGTGTCTGTCACCCCACCCATTGCGCCCCACGACGCAGCAGGGAGGTCCCCACTGCGCAGGGGCAGAGTCCAGATGTCCCAGGGAGGTCCCCACAAGGTTATCGATGAGCGGCAGACCAAATAAACGACCAGACTAAATAAGGATCACTGCCAGTCTGGAGTCAGCAGTTTGCAGGCGGATGCGAGAGCTCCCTTGGGGTCTGTTAAAATGGTGTGTGTGTGTGTGTGTTTGGGTGGGTGTTTGGGTGTGTGTGTGTGTGTGTGCGTGTGTGCAGGTGGGTGGGTGTGTGTGTGTGTGTGCAGGTGGGTGGGTGTGTGTGTGTGTGTGTGTGTGTGTGTGCGTGCGTGTGTGTGTGTGTGCAGGTGGGTGTGTGTGTGTGTGCAGGTGGGTGAGTGTGTGTGTGTGTGTGTGTGTGTGTAGGTGGGTGAGTGTGTGTGTGTGTGGTGTGTGTGTGCTTTATCAGGTGGGTGGGTGTGTGTGTGTGTGTGTGTGTGTGTGTGTGTGTGCGTGCGTGTGTGTGTGTGTGCAGGTGGGTGTGTGTGTGTGTGTGTGTGTGCAGGTGGGTGAGTGTGGTGTGTGTGTGTGTGTGTGCAGGTGGGTGAGTGTGCGTGCGTGTGTGTGTGTGTGCAGGTGGGTGTGTGTGTGTGTGTGTGTGTGCAGGTGGGTGAGTGTGTGTGTGTGTGTGTGTGCAGGTGGGTGAGGTGTGTGTGTGTGTGTGTGTGTGTGCAGGTGGGTGAGTGTGTGTGTGTGTGTGTGTGTGTGCAGGTGGGCGCGTGTGTGTGTGTGTGTGTGTGTGTGTGTGTGCAGGTGGGCGCGTGTGTGTGTGTGTGTGTGTGTGTGTGTGCAGGTGGGCGCGTGTGTGTCCCTTGCAGCACCTGGGGGGTTCTGCCCCTCGTACAGTCTTCTGTCCCTGGAACCTTTTCCTTACCAGCCTTCCAGACTCGCACAGAGCAGCTGCCAGTCAGCAGGATTACGTTCAAAAAGACGCGTTTATCGTTTTGCACAAAACATAAAATGTCTTTATTTTAACTGCGTGAGTGTCGATAAGAAATAAGAGAGTGAAAGTATGGCCTGTGGTACCTGTGTGGTTATTTGGGCAGGGACGTGGCGCATACTGGTGCCCCGTCGCAGGGCTCTGGGCTGGGCTGGCGTTTGAAGTGTCCTTCGGGCCTCAGTGGATCCTGGGACAGAGCGCTCTGACATCATCACAGGGACGCAGGACGGGGGGACGGGGGACGGGGGGCGGGGGGTTAGGACGGGGGGATGGGGGGACGGGGGGATGGGGGTTAGGACGGGGGATCGGGGGACGGGGGATGGGGGTTAGGACGGGGGATCGGGGGGACGGGGGGATGGGAGGGGTTTAATGTGGCAAAGCCCTGACTCATCCTTGAGCCTGACTGATGTGTCGATGAGGGGGGGTCTCGTCAGGCGGAGCGCGTGTGAATATTAGCGTGAGAGAGAGAGAGAGAGAGAGAGAGAGAGAGGAGAGAGAGAGAGAGAGAGAGAGAGAGAGAGAGAGAGAGAGAGAGAGAGAGAGAGAGAGAGAGAGAGAGAGAGAAGGAGAGAGAGAGAGAGAGAGAGAAGAGAGGAGAGAGAGAGAGAGAGAGAGAGAGAGAGAGAGAGAGAGAGAGAGAGAGGAGAGAGAGAGAGAAGAAGAGAGAGAGAGAGAGAGAGACGAGAGGACAAGAGCAGAGTAGCGCCGCGGCGACCTGCTTCTCACAAACGCGCAAGGTTGATTTAAAAATACCGTCCTCGCACCCGTTCACACCTGCCGCTGGCTCCGCCCCCAAGGAATAGCGCAGCGGGGGGTGAGGGGGGAGGGGGGGGGGGTTGCGGGAGGTTTTGGGGGGTGGGGGGGGGGGTGTAGAGAGCAGGGCTGTGTTTCTGTCCCAGAGCCTGTCCTCCAGGCTGTCTGTCTCTGCGCCCTTTCACACATGGTTCTGCTTGAGTAGCAGAGCGCCCCCTGCCCCTGTTTTCATGGAGTGGCGCGTTAGCTAGCCCAGTCTGGGGAGGGAGCGAGGCCACTGGTCCTGACGGCTGGGAGGTGAATGATGTACAGCACGCCCCAGTGAGCCGCAGTGCTGGGTGTGTGTGTGTGTGTGTGTGTGTGTGTGTGTGTGTGTGTGTGTGTGTGTGTGTGTGTGTGTGTGTGTGTGTGTGTGTGTGTGTGTGTGTGTGTGTGTGTGTGTGTGTGTGTTTTTTGGCGGTCTGTGAAGCTGAGTGTACGCGAGAGGAGAGGGGAAGGGAAAAGGCCAGCTGCGTTCACCAGGCCGCCAGCGACGGGCCCCAGCTGTCATGTGACAGGGGTCTTGTGAGCGTGTGACGTTGAGGGGCTTTGTGTGTGCGTGTGTGTGTGGTTTTGTGTGTGTTTGTTTTGAGCGCAGACCAGCTGGAAGGGGCATGCACCTTCAGAATGTGTTTCAGGAGATGCGCGTTTCAGAGGATTCTCTTTTCTGTGCACTGGGGAGGGATGGAGGACCGTTGCCGTGACCGCACCGTGACCGTTGCCGTGACCGCACTGTGACCGCGCCGCTCCCTCTCGCTCTCCTCCTTGCAGAGAAGCCGCTGAGCGCGGACCAGCTGGAGCGCACGCTGCTGACGGGCGTGTTCAGCGTGCGGAAGGGCAAGACGCAGCTGCACAAGTGGGCGGAGCGGCAGGTCATCCTGTGCGGCACCTGCCTGATCGTGGCCTCCGTCAAGGACAGCCTCACCGGCAAGATGCACATCCTGCCCCTGGTGGGGGGAAAGGTCAGGGGTCAGGGGTCAGGGGTCACGCATTTTCTCCCAATCTGTACGTCTGTTTACCGATGCTCACGTGCTCACGTATCTTCACACGCGTAACCATCCGGTGCGCATTGCTGAAATTCTGTGGTTATACACGGGTGAGGATCAGCGCAGAGCTGCCGTCGCAAGGTCTAGTCACCGAGGGGAAATATGTGCTCATAATCGCCCTGCAAACGGAACAAATCTGTATCTGTTTACACATACTGCGCTTTCAGAATGTCAGCCATCTAACTGTCACTTTGGTCCTGTTTGTGTTCTGTTTGTTATGTTAAATGCATGTGTGTGTGTGAGCGTGTGTGTATGTGCATGCGTGTGTGTGCTTGTGTGTGTGTGTGTGTTGTGTGCTTGTGTGCGTTGTGGTGTGTATGTGCTGCTGTGTGTGGTGTGTGTGCGTGGTGTATGTGCATGCATGTGTGTGTGGTGTGTGTGTGTGTGTGTGTGTGTGTGTGTGTGTGTGTGTGTGCGCGCAGGTAGAAGAGGTGAAGAGGAGGCAGCACTGTTTGATGTTCAGCTCGGCCGGACCCCAGGCTCAGACCTACTTTGTGAACTTTGACACCCTGGCAGACTACCAGAGATGGCATCGGCAAGCGTCTAAAGTGAGCATTTTTCCCTTTCATTCTCTCTTTATGCAAGACACGAACAGCCATCAAACCAAGTGGATACTTCCTTTTTTTGTCATGTGTTTTGGTTCGTTTGTGTGTTCGTGCCTGCATGTGTGTGTCTGTGTATGAGAGAGAGAGAGGGTAATCTGTGTGTGTGTGTGTGTGTGTACGCACGTGTGTGTGCGTGTGTGGTGATGAGTTTCCTCTCAGTGTCTTGCTGGGCGTGATTAGGAGAGGCGGTTTTCCCTCTGATTGCTTCCTCAATGAGACTCGAACTAAAGGGGGTCAGGAGAGCAGTACCCCCCCCCCCCAACCCCCCCGGATTCCCTGTGTTTGACTGGCAGTGTGTGTGTGTGTGTGTGTGTGAGAGAGAGAGAGAGAGAGAGAGATTGGTAAGGAAATTGAGAGAGCTGGAAGACTATATCTGTCCATCGGGAACCAGCACAGCTGTCCTATTAGACAGCTGACCCTCCCTGGCCTTTAATTATACACTGAAGACTCTCTCTAAGCCCCGAGCCCAGGCCCGTAATCCAGGGAGAAACTCACTCATTTAATGCCTCAGCGGGGGCTGGACAGTTCTCCTGCACAGACAGAGCATTTGGTAATTTATTTATTTTTTTGTTAGCGTTTTCTTTTTATTTATTTATTTTTTTTATTTGGTTAATTCAGAAGCCTGTGGTAAGTAATGGAACCCTGTGTGGGACTGAAGTGCCGCTGCTGAGGTTTAAAAATGACATCAGCAGGAACTGGGGTGAGCACGATAGCCTGACCAGCAGCCTGAGAGAAAGAGAACATTGAGAGAGAGAGGGAGAGAGAATGAGAGAGAGAGAGAGGGAGAAGTAGATGTAGTGGAATTGAGTGCGTGAGAATGAGCGAGGCAGAGAGAGAGAGACAGATTGACAAAGAGACATTAAGAGAGAATGAGAGGAATTGAGAGAGCCAGAAGGATGGTGTGAGAGCGGGAGAGGGACCGTGAGGGAGGGAGAAAGAGAGAAAGATTGACAGAGAAAGACTGACAGCGAGAGAGAGAGAGAGAGAGAGAGAGAGAGAGAGCGTGAGGGGGAGAGGATGAGAGAAAGACAGCGCAGGATAATTAGAGCAGAAGACACAATCAGACCCTTGTTGTGAGGGTGTGCTGCCGATCTGTGTGGCCTGTGGCTGGCAGAGGATGATGGGAGTTTTTGATTGGCTGAGAGTCGACCCCTGCCTCAATCACTCAGTCAGCTAACCAACCAGCCCAGAGCTGGCTGCCGGCATAAACAGTCTATGCACTCTGCAGTCTTTTACACCACAACTATCCCAGGGCTACAGAATTCAAGTAATACAAATGTATTGGAGTACCTTAGGGGCCACAACATTGTTCTGTGGGGCCACCAAAACTGTTGGGCTGGTTCTGATCAAACCAACCAACCAAGCAACCAATCAATCAACCCACCAACCAGCCAACCAACCAACCAACCAGCCCACTAACCAGCCCACCAATCAGTCAACCAGTCAGCCCACCAACCAACCAGCCCACCCACCAATCAATCAACCAGTCAGCCCACCAACCAACCAACCCACCCACCAATCAATCAACCAGTCAGCCCACCAACCAACCAACCCACCCACCAATCAGTCAACCAATCTGCCCACCAACCAACCAACCCCTTGTCTCCCAGCCTGTGATGAGCTGTGATTCTGTGACTGCAGGGGGCGCTCTCAGTGATAAGGGCAGCCTTGGAGCGGGGGCGCCTCAGACAGAAATGAACCGCTGAGAAGGCTTTTCTTTCACCGCTATCCCCGCCCCGTCCCAGGCTGTAATGAGACCGTTTTCTCAGGCTCTTATTCATATTTGATGCCACTGTGACAGTGCCCTTTTGTTCACATTCGATTAATCCCCTTATCAGAGTTATGGAGGAGAGAACGGAGAGGACTTTAAAGCCACATTGCGTAAGGTGTGATTTAGTGACTGGATTCCAGTTCAATGGGGCATGGAAGGTAGTCGAGAATTTTATTCACATTTGGAAGGAGACTTGAGACTGCGTGCTGAAAAGGGGATGGTGTTTTGGACAGAAATTTTTGGCGGTTGGAACAAGGGTCCCAATGAATGGTAAAGCCAGTCTGGACTCACCCCCCCCCTTTCCTTTTCCCCCCTTTTTCTCCTGGGTCACAATCCGTCTATGCTAACAGGGTTTTCGAATGTACTGTCCCCGTGGTTCCGTGGTTGCCATGGATACAGCGAGTAGCTTAAACCTTCCGTCCCCTTGGTGCTGAGTGTGGGTATTTTTTTTTGTGTGTATGGAAAGAAGTTGCCGCTGTTACTCAGGATTATAAGGTGTCTGTGCGGGCGCGCAGCGGGGGGAGGAGATGGCGAGCTCTTATTAAGCGCTGTAATTCAGGTGGAAAAGCACTTCGCTCTGTAGCTTATGGCGTACGCACAGCTGAAGAGACGAATGGCCGAGCCGTGTCCGCAGTCTGCTGTACGGGACCCGGGTCTGACACAGGGGCTGCGTCTGTACTGTGTGTGTGTGTGTGTGTGCGTGTGTGTGTGTGTGAGAGAGTGTGTGTGTGTGTGTGTGTGGAGAGAGAGCGGTGTTTGTGTGTGTTGTGTGTGAGAGGAGGAGTGTGTGTGTGTGTGTGGTGAGAGGTGTGTGTGTGTGTGTGGTGGTGTGTAGAGGAGAGAGGTGTGTGTTGTGTGGTGTGTGGTGAGAGAGAGGATTTGGTGTGGTGTAGAGGGAGAGTGGTTGTGTTGTGTGTGTGTGTGAAGAGAGGAGAGGTGTGTGTGTCTGTGTGTTGTGTGAAGAGTGTGTGGTGTGTCGTGTGTGTGTGTGTGTGTGTGAACAAGCAGTGTGTGTGTGTGTGTGTGTGGAGAGAGAGAGTGTGTGTGTGTGCGTGTGTGTGTGTGTGAGAGAGTGTGTGTGTGTGTGTGTGTGTGAGAGAGAGACAGCGTGTGTACACTATGAACAGGAAACCTGCCACTCATGCTCTACTCTGTGTGTGTGTGTGCGTGTGTGTGTGCGTGTGTGCGTGCGTGTGTGTGTGTGTGTGTGTGTTTTTCAGGTGGTGTCTCAGACGGTCAGCTTGGTGGATCTCTCCTGCTACAGCCTGGAAGGTGTGCCTGAGTGCCTATTCTACAGCCAGGACATCACTCACCTCAACCTGCGCCACAACTTCATGAGTCTAGAGGGGGAAGGGGGGCTGCAGAGTCTCAGCAGGTAACATCACACCCTCACCTGTCCTGTACCTGTCCATAGTGACATCACCCCCTCACCTGTCCTGTACCTGTCCATGGTGACATCACACCCTCACCTGTCCTGCACCTGCACGTAGTGACATCACAGCCTCACCTGTCCTGCACCTGCATGTAGTGACATCGCACCTCACCTGCACTGCACATGGTGACATCACACCTCACCTGCACTGCACATGGTGACATCACACCTCACCTGCACTGTACATGGTGACATCACACCTCACCTGTACTGCACATAGTGACATCACACCCTCACCTGTCCTACACCTGCATGGACCTGCTCACCAGCACAGCCCACAGTGCTTCCCCATCGTCGTTCACTGCAAGCATTCTTCTGCCTGTTTTTTTTCTTTTTCCTGGAACGTGCCTGTGCTGTGATTGGAACCGGATCTCCCGCTGAAGTCTGTACAGGATTGTTTGTTGCTGAGTAACAGCAGATAACTGCTTTGTACTCTGTCATTGTTCTGCTGCTGATGCTCAAAGACAAAATGGAACCTTATCTCCTCTCATGGGCTGGGTAAACACTCAGCAGCACATATTAAAATGGGCTGCTGTCCCTCTCGGAGGGCAACAGTATTGAGCTGTAAGCAGCATCTCCTCTGTCTCTTAACTAAGTGCAAGGGTAAGTGGAGGATAGCTGTGTGTGCATGTGTGTTTGTGTGTGTGAAAGGGGGTGTGTGTGTATGTGTGTGTGAGAGGGTGTGTGCGTGTGTGTGTGTGTGTGTGAGAGAGAGTGTGTGTGTGTGTGTAAGAATGTGTGCGTGTGTGTGTGAGAGAGAGTGTGTGTGTGTGTGTGTAAGAGTGTATGCCTGTGTGTGTGAGAGAGAGAGTGTGTGTGTGTGTGTGAGAGAGAGTGTGTGTGTGTGTGTGTGTGTGTGAGAGAGAGAGAGTGTGTGTGTGTGTGTGTGTGGTGTGGTGTGGTGTGTGAGAGAGTGTGTGTGTGTGTGTGTGTGAGAGAGAGAGAGTACGTAATGGGCTGCAGAAAGAGAGCATGATGGAGGAGCTACTCAGCAGTGTGGAAAATCAGCTCATAAGAGAACAAAAATAAAGTCTGTCTCTTTCTCTCTCTCTCTCACTCTCTCACTCGCTCTCGTTCTCGCTCTCTCTGATTTTGAATCCAGTTTCCTGTACAGTTTTTATGAACCTCTTGTCTTGTGCGTACAGCGTGTATGTCCATGCTCACCTGCATAAGCAGATATGCAGTATGTATGTAATTACTCACCTCTACATACAGTGTACAGTTTGTATGGACAGCATGTGTGGGCATAGCTCTGCTGCTCTGTATCGTCCTCTCCTTCTCCTCCGTTTATCCGTGTGTCTGTAGAAACGCTGTGTCACAGCCTGCACTGAGCTGGCAGGCAGAGACAGGTGGGTTGGGGGGGGGGTGGGGGGTGGGGTTGTCCTTCCCAAACGCGGTCTGCGCTCAAGCATATGCTCTGAGTCGGCTAAGGAAGACGGGGGAGAGAGTGAGGGAGAGAGACAGGCAGGCAGGTAGATGAAGGAGAGTAGGGGTGGAACAGATGGGTTTGCCAGAATGAGTTGAGTAAAGGGCATGTGTGTGTGCATGTGCGTGTGTCTGTGTGTGTGCGTGTGTGTGTGTGTGTGTGTGCGTGTGTGTGTGCAGGTATGTGCGTGCGTGTGAAGGCGTGCGCGTGAAGGCGTGCGTGTGTGTGTGTGTGTGGTGCATGTGTGTCGTGCGTGTGGCGTGCCGTGAAGGCGTGCATGAAGTGTGTGTGGTGTGTGTGTGTGTGTGTGTCTGTCTCTGCGTATGTGAAGTTGTGTTGGCTCAGCTCTGTTGTGAAGAGTACGATGTCTGTGGTCTGTAGAACGACCGTACTTTCACATACGAGTGTCATGAAATACATGTGCCAGTGTTTAACTGTGCGCATTTATTTCCCGTCATATGACTGTTTTCTCTGTGCGCCAACATGAGGGGAAACCAAAGGAATTTGACGAGCCTGTTCTGTCGGAGCCCGTGCGCTGATTGGGCCCTTCTGTTTCCTCTGCCGTTTCTGCTCAGGTTCTCACAGCTGAAGAGCTTGAATCTGTCCCATAATCGCCTGGGCTCCTTCCCAGAATGCATCTGTGACATTGCCTCGCTAACGGAGCTCAACCTGTCCTGCAACGGCATCCACGCCCTACCGGGACAGATAGGTAACCTCCAGAGGTAAGGGTTGACAGTATTGGCCAAGACATATATATCGCATCAAAAATGAATGTCGAAAAAATAGTGATTTAAATGCACACATACATACTAATACTATAGAAGTGAGCAAAGTATAACAACATATCAGAGACTTAAATATACCTTTTACACAGTTATCCAGCCTAGGTACACTCACACAGCTGATATCCTATTGTGTGTGTGTGTGTACACACGCGGTTGCTTTTCAGGACAGATTTGCTACGAAACACTGCCTGCTTATTTTTTTTATCATACATTTTTAATTTTAAAAAATTGGACCAGTGAAGAGTATTGCATTAAAATTACCCGTGTCTGTCACACAACAAGAACAAGTCTCACTTTAAAACCATCCCAGTTTTGGAGCTGCCGGCCCTGGCAGATGAATTTGGGCTAGGTCGCGAACAGTTTAACCGATGCAGTGTCACAGAACGGCACCTCAGAGTCTGACGGCCGGTGAAATATTGGGCTTGCCCCGCCCCGCTCTGCCCCGCCCCTCCCCCCAGCCTGCAGACGCTGTCCCTGGACGGGAATCACCTGAGCGCCCTGCCCGAGGAGCTGGGCGGCCTACAGAGCCTCTGCAGCCTGGGCCTTTCCTTCAACGACTTCCCCCACATCCCCGCGGTGCTGGACGGCCTGACGGCGCTGGACAAGCTGGCCATGGCCGGCAACAGGGTGGAGACCCTGGAGCTGGGGATGCTGGGAAGGATGACGCACCTGAAGACCGTCGACCTGCGGTGAGATCGCGGCGACGTTACGCTGCTACCCCCCCCCCCTCGTCTTCCTGTCTTCCACACCTCTCGTTAAAAAAAAAAAACATCCCCTCGCGTCGGCCATTTTAGGCTCTGTGAGGAATCGATACGCACCGGTAATGCGATGAGGGATCCGCTGTCTGTGAATCGGGAAGAGGGGGAGCGGAGGGGAAATTAAATGACGGACAGGAAATGGAAGTTCAGCGCTGACAGGAAGGGCCAAATGCTTTCTTGTCCCCCGAGCAAGTGCAGAGGAGGGGTGGGTGGGGGGGTGGAGGGGACTTCTGTTTTCTCATGAAAAGAGTCAGCAGGGATATTTTTATTTGTCTGGCTTCGTTACCATGGAGTCTGAGCTCCTTCCTTTGGTCTCTGGAGCTTGGCGACATGATGAATTACTGTCTGGGGGGGGGGGGGGGGGGGGGGGTTGGTCAGGAATTACATACCTGTGTGTCCACCTGCACTGGATTACAGAGTCAGACAGGCTTGAGCTGTGGCTCCATGAACTCTGAAAGACAGAGAGGCATCTGGCATTAATAGACTCAGGGGGGCCAAACGTCACTCAGTAAGTTTTTTTTAAAATATATTTTTTATGGTGGTTCTTGCCCCGCCCCCCCGTACAGGCTGAACGGGCTGCGCTGGGTACAGAGCGAGGGGCTGGAGGCTGTGAAGCAGGTGACCTACCTGGACCTGCGGGACAACCAGCTCACCTGCCTGGACCTGAGCTCGGCCTGCAACCTGGAGACCCTGCACTGCCAGCGCAACCACCTGGGGGCGCTGTCGCTCAGCGGCTTCACTCTGCGCACCCTGTGTGCCAGCAGCAACCGTGAGTAATAATAATGGTAAAATGGTAAATGGACTGCATTTATATAGCGCTTTTATCCAAAGCGCTTTACAGTTGATGCCTCTCATTCGCCAGAGCACTTAGGGGTTAGGTGTCTTGCTCAGGGACACTTCGACACGCCCAGGGCGGGGATCGAACCGGCAACCTTCCGACTACCAGACAACCGCTCTTACCTCCTGAGCTATGTCACCCATTGGAATAATTATAATAATAATATAATAATATAACAATTATTCCTTGTGTTTATATTGTGCTTTTCCCCATACGCACAGTGTTTTTTACTGTGAGGAGGGGAAATGTAACCACTATGTAAGTGGCTCTGGATAAGAGCATGTGCTAAATGCCTGTAATGTAATGTAATGTCGAGACCTCAGTGAAACATCTCTTCTGAAAGGCATCATGCCCGTCACTGTACTGCGGCATTTGGGGTTTTATTTGACCAGCGAGGAAACATGAACAGATTAAACTTCATTTTGCTGCACACGCACTTCAGCCCAGGGTAAAGTGCCATTCTTTCCCTTGCAGGCTTGACCACGGTCAATATCTACCCAGTTCCAAACCACCTGATGCATATGGATCTGTCACGGTGAGATGTTGTGTGTGTGTGTGTGTGTGTGTGTGTGCGTACGCGTACATGTATGTGTGTGTGTGTCCGCCCGTGTGTGCGTGTATATGTGTGCGTGTCTGCCCATGTGCGTGTGTGTGTGTGTGTGTGTGTGCGCATGTGCGTATATGATCTGAGGGCGCTCTTGTGTTTCGTTTGTGCTGCGCTGTGGTACTGCGCCTGTCTGTGCTGACCGTTCCGGTGGTTTGCAGGAACCTCCTGGAGTACCTCCCAGACTGGGTGTGTGACACCCGCAAACTTGAGGTGCTGGACGTCACTCACAACCTGCTGTCCGAGCTGCCCTCCAGGTGTGCCCGCTAATCCCCCGTCTTCCTCCCTCTGTCTCATCCCTCACCTGTTCCACACCTTTTATTCATCTCCCCATCAGAGGCTTCAAGAGGACCAGGTCCTGTTCATTCAACCCATTCAGATGTTTTTTTTTTGTAACTGTCTGCCATTAGATCAGAGTTTGCTCTTCTGCATTTCATACATGTATCCAGTATGGCTTGCAGCTTATACACTTACTATAACTGTAGAACGTGTGTGTTATCCCTCTACCCAGAGAAGAGTTTATTATCCCTGTATTAAGCATTTTCTATCCTGTAACAGGCATTTCATATCCCTGTAGTGAGCACTTGTAGCGAATGTTTAGTACCCCTGTAGTAAACGTTTACTGCCTTGTAGTTAGCATTTTCTATCACTGTAGTAATCGTTTACTATTCCTGTCCTTAGCGTCTGAGGAAGTACTTGTGTTCTGCTTTCCAGCATATTTCATCATTATTTCAGGGATTTTAATACATTGCTTAATCTGCTGCTCATTGGAAGGGATTGTTGAAGTTTTATTAGAGTGGGAAGTTCTGGAAAGAACTGGAAAATGCTCCTCCTCACAGATGATTGTGAGGGTTCCCATGCTCAGCTGCAGTGTTGGACCACCCTCAGATCTGCTATGCCACTACGCTTGTGCCCTACTGTTTTTCTCTCTTGCTTTAAATAGCTAACTTCAGAATAGCTTGAAATCATCCCAAATATGGATATATTGCTGTTGTATTTTGGCCATGTGTGCGTGTGGTGTGTGTGTGTGCCCATGTGTGCATGCTTGTGTGTGTGTGTGCGTGCGTGTGTGTGAGTGTGCCTATGTGTGAGCGTGTGTATGTGTGTGTGCCCGTGTGTGTGTTCTTATGTGTGTGTGTGAGTGTGCCTATGTGTGAGCGTGTGTGTGCGTGTGTGTGTGTGTGTGTGAGTATGCCTGTGTGTGAGCGTGTGTGTGCGTGTGTGTGTGAGTGTCTTACTTGTGTCGTAAAATACGCTGCACTCCTACCCGTTGTGGTTGGCCCGATGGGAATGTTGACAGGTTTGTGTGCTGTCAGCGTTGCCGCGGTTTCTCGTGTGATCCAATCGGGGCTCTCGGTTTTGTCTCTGTCCCCTGCGCCAGGCTGCTCGGCAGCCTGAGTCTGCGGAAACTGCTGGCGGGAAACAACCAGCTGCACAGACTGCCGGACCTGCTGGACCACATCCCGCTGGAGGCCCTCGACCTCCAGCACAACAAGCTCGGCGAGCTGCCCGAGAGCCTCTTCTGCAAGGCCTTAAAGTAGGTCACGCCGTCCCCTGTCCTCCCTGCCTGATTCTCTGTTCCCTTCTGTTCCCTCTCTCAGTCTGTCCCCCTCTCCCTCTCTCTCTATCACCCTCTAACTCCCTCTCCCTCTCTGTATCCCCACTCTGTAAAGCTCTGTAAACCTGGTGATCACTCTCTGTAAAGCTCTGTAAACCTTGTGATCACTTTCTGTAAACCTTGTGATCACTCTCTGTAAAGCTCTGTAAACTTGGTGATCACTTTCTGTAAACCTGGTGATCACTCTCTGTAAAGCTCTGTAAACCTGGTGATCACTCTCTGTAAAGCTCTGTAAACCTGGTGATCACTCTCTGTAAACTTGATGATCACTTTCTGTAAACCTGGTGATCACTCTCTGTAAAGCTCTGTAAACCTGGTGATCACTCTCTGTAAAGCTCTGTAAACCTGGTGATCACTCTCTGTAAACTTGGTGATCACTTTCTGTAAACCTGGTGATCACTCTCTGTAAAGCTCTGTAAACCTGGTGATCACTCTCTGTAAAGCTCTGTAAACCTGGTGATCACTCTCTGTAAACTTGGTGATCACTTTCTGTAAACCTGGTGATCACTCTCTGTAAAGCTCTGTAAACCTGGTGATCACTCTATCTGTAAAGCTCTGTAAACCTGGTGATCACTCTCTGTAAAGCTCTGTAAACCTGGTGATCACTCTCTGTAAACCTGGTGATCACTCTCTGTAAAGCTCTGTAAACCTGGTGATCACTCTCTGTAAAGCTCTGTAAACCTGGTGATCACTCTCTGTAAAGCTCTGTAAACCTGGTGATCACTCTCTGTAAAGCTCTGTAAACCTGGTGATCACTCTCTGTAAAGCTCTTAAACCTGTGATGCTTGAGGGTCAACTGGTGATCACTCTCTGTAAGCTCTTAAACCTGGTGATCACTCTCTGTAGAGCTCTGTAAACCTGGTGATCACTCTCTGTAAAGCTCTTAAACCTGGTGATCACTCTCTGTAGAGCTCTGTAAACCTGGTGATCACTCTCTGTAAAGCTCTTAAACCTGGTGATCACTCTCTGTAGAGCTCTGTAAACCTGGTGATCACTCTCTGTAGAGCTCTGTAAACCTGGTGATCACTCTCTGTAAAGCTCTGTAAACCTGGTGATCACTCTCTGTAGAGCTCTGTAAACCTGGTGATCACTCTCTGTAAAGCTCTGTAAACCTGGTGATCACTCTCTGTAGAGCTCTGTAAACCTGGTGATCACTCTCTGTAGAGCTCTGTAAACCTGGTGATCACTCTCTGTAGAGCTCTGTAAACCTGGTGATCACTCTCTGTAAAGCTCTGTAAACCTGCAGGCCACTCTCTGTAGAGCGAGCCATGATGGACTAACCATCTCCTTTGCTGCACTTTGCTCCCATTTCCTGTCTGCTAAATCAGGGTTTGTAGGTGATGCCCCAGAGCACCAAGACTGTCTTACAAATGCCTTTTTACCTCATTCACTTTCCCTCTGCAGAGCTTTTATTACAGTAAGTGTTTTTAAATAGCAGCCATTTGATGATGTATTATTATCGATTTTCTTTCTGCTTCCTGTTTTATCTGTTGTATATTATCAAGCGGAATTTCCGGGCCATATATATATATATATGTGTGTGTGTACAGCGCCATGTTCCCAATAGTTTGGTGTCATAAATATGTCCTGAATCTCTGGGAAGCGCCCGCAATAAATAGAGTAATCACTCCTGATTTCGGTAATGTTCTAGCGAGCGAGTTGTAAAGAGGGTTATAAATAAACGGTGGCCTTGTTTGACCCCCCCCCCCCCCCCCTCCACGGCAGCCTGAGGTACCTGAACGTGTCGGCCAACTCCCTGGAGAGTGTCCCGCCCAGCAGCCACACAGAGGAGAACCTGAGCACGCTCCAGGAGCTCTACCTGACGGGCAACAGCCTGAACGAGGACTGCGCCGCCCTGCTGGTGGGACACCAGCACCTGCGTGTGCTTCACATGGCCTATAACCAGCTGCAGTCCTTCCCTGCCAGGTGAGTGCTGGGCTGGGTCTGCAGCCTGTGTGTGTGCGTGCGTGTACGTGTGTGTGTGTGTGTGTGCACGTGTGTCTCTGCGTGTGCTTCACGTGGCCTGTAACCAGCTGCAGTCCTTCCCTGCCAGGTAAGCACTGACTGTGTGTGTGTGTGTGCGTGTACGTGCGTGCGTGTGTATGCGTGTTTGCATGCTTGTGAAATGCATTGAAATTTTTTTGCCATGAGCTGTCATTTAAAACGCGTATAAACAGCTTAGACAGGAAAGCAATATGGAGATATATATCTCCCTTGTGTGTGTGTGTGTGTGTGTGTGTGTATGTGAGAAATTAAATTATGAAAGGCAGGCATTGACACCCAATCTAGCACTCAGTGGTTATTGAAGTGATTCTATTTGAAGATGATGTGCAGAGTGCTGATTGGTCCAGGCTGAGCCCCGCCCCCCACGGCGCCTGTCTCTGTCGCGTTTCAGCAAGCTGAGTAAGTTCGAGCTGCTGGAGGAGCTGAACCTGAGCGGGAACCAGCTGAAGAGCCTGCCGTCCACCGTGTCCAGCTGCAAGAGACTGCACACGCTCATCGCACACTCCAACCACATCAGCGTCTTCCCCGACATCCTCAGCCTGCCCGAGATCAAGGTCTGTCTCCTGCGTGTGTGTGCGTGTGCATGTGCGTGTGTGTGTGTGTGCGTGTGAGAATGGTTGTGCATGTGCATGTACACATCCGCATGTATTAATGTGTATGTGCATGTGTGTGTGTGTGAGATCGTGTGTTAGTCTGTGTACAGGTGTGTGTGCAAGCATATGTTGGCGTATGTATGTATTTTCATGTGTGCCTGTGGGCCATGTTCTCTTTCTCACTCTTCCTCCCTCCTCTCTATCTCTTTCCTTTCTGTCTCTGTCTCTCTCACTCGTCCACTTCTCTCTGTCTCTGTGTCCCTCCCGTTCTCTCTTTCCCCTCTCTCCCCATGTCTCTCCCTCTCTCTCCCCCCCCCTCTCTCTCTCTCTCTGCCCCCCCCATCTCTGCAGCTGGTTGATCTGAGCTGTAACGAGCTGGCGGAGATCCTGCTGCCGGACTCTCTGCCCCCCACCCTGCAGGAGCTCGACCTGACAGGCAACAGCAGCCTGAGTCTGGAGCACAAAACCCTCAACCTCTTCAGGTGAGAGAGAGAGAGAGAGAGAGAGAGAGGGAAGGAGAGAGAAACAGAGAGGAAGAGGGAGGGAGAGAGACAGAGAGGGAGAGAGGGGGGATAGAGAGAGAGAGGGAGGGAGAGAGAGAGAGAGACAAACAGAGACAAAGGAATAGAGTGAGAGTGAGGTGATCTCCAGGGATGACATGAGATTTCGACAGAAGGCTTGAGACTTTCCACCACAGCAGAGCACTGTAATTGTACTGAGGCAACCCAAAAGGAATCTGAATAGGCTTGTAAAATGTGACAGGTCAGCAGCTTGACCTGGCCTTTTCTTGCTGCGCATTGCTTATGTGTGCGTTTCCTGGTCCCCTCCCCCCCAAGTCACATCACCACCCTGAAGCTGGACCAGAAGCCGGCAGTGACGGCTGGAGACTCCCTGGGAAACTCCGCCCTCTGGTCTCATGGGTACTCCGAGATGAGCGGGCAGCGGAACAAGTGAGTCTGGGGGTGGTGATTATGTGGGAGA